>NW_011315023.1:0-497 GCF_000146605.3 Meleagris gallopavo | reverse complement strand
GGCACCGAGGTCAGGCTAACAGGCCTGTAGTTCCCCGGATCCTCCTTACGACCCTCTTGTAAATGGGAGTCACATTGGCAAGCCTCCAGTCTTCTGGGACCTCACCAGTCAACAAGGAGCGCTGATAGATGATGGAAAGCAGCTCAGCTATCACCTCCGCCAGTTCCCTCAGCACTCTCGGGTGGATCTCATCTGGCCCCGTAGACTTGTGGCAGTCCAGTTGGAGTAGTAGGTCTCTGACTGTTTCTTCCAGAATCACAGTGGGGTTAGCATGCTCCCCAGCCCAGATTACCAGGTCAGAGAGAGGAGTATCCTGAGGATAACTGGTCTGACTTTTAAAGACAGATGTAAAGAAGGCATTCAGAACCTCCGCCTTTTTGCTTATCCTCAGTGGTCACATTCCCAGCCTCATCCAGCAAAGAGTGGATATTCTCCTTTGTCCTCCTCTTACTGTCAATGTATTTATAAAAGAGTTTCTTATTCCTTTTCACCCCAGT
>NW_011315018.1:0-428 GCF_000146605.3 Meleagris gallopavo | reverse complement strand
TTTTAAATTCTTAACTACTCGCTATTTCTAAATTAAAAAATTTTTACCTTGCCAAAACCCAAAATCTGGTTTTCACTTGTTGCTGCTTTGTAGAAAAATAGGTAATAAATAGCAAGGACTTCAGAACCCTGTCAACAATAAGCTACACATTTCTTTTTCTAGCATGCTGAGATGGAGTTAATTTTTTTCTATAGCAGCTTTTGTTGATGCTGTTTTAGTATCTATGATCAAAAGAAATGCTGATAACACAGCCATATTTTAGTTACTGCTGAACAGTGTTTGCACAGCACCTTTGCACAGCACCCAGACTACCCCTGTTTCTCACCCCTTGGTGCACAGGGGAAAGGACAAAATATGGCAGATGACCCAAAGTAACCAAAGAGACATTCCAGTTCATACAATGTCATGCTCAGCAATATAAAAGGGAG
>NW_011315010.1:0-477 GCF_000146605.3 Meleagris gallopavo | reverse complement strand
AGAATAGTAATAGTAGAAACAGTGCAAGACCAGAGACAAGCAAGACACAGAACAAAGAGGATAGGCAGCCTTCTGTGGGCACCATGAAGCGCAATTCAGAGCTCTGGGGGAACCCTATTGTGCCGGGGCTCTGGAATGGGTAAACGCTGGCGGGTGTGCATCGCCCTTACCTGCTGGGCGGACAATGACCAGTCAGCAAAGTGAGGTTCCGGGGCATGCCGGGAAATGCACATTCCACTTCCTTGCTGTTTACACAGAGACCAACACATCTCTCCGTGCAGTTGTTACGGCACTTGGGAGCACCGCAGCTCTGCTGCCACCTGTTGGACACAATACAGTCATGAAGGCACTGCCCTGCATCCGGGCCTCTTGCACAAACCTGTGCTCCTTGCTCGGAGCACATGGCTGCACTCTGTGCACCATGTTGCTTACCACCAGAGAAGGCTCAGGTACCCAACACCATTTTGCTTCCATCTT
>NW_011315007.1:0-431 GCF_000146605.3 Meleagris gallopavo | reverse complement strand
GTAGCAACATTAAATATTTCCAGTGACATCAGTAGGAAAGAACTATGCAATAATAATGTTTTTAATGTTATAAATGTGTGTTTGACCATCCCTTATAGATACTCATCTATATCAAGGCTAATGAAAGATATCACCTCACTCTCTCAGAAAACAAGGTGCAGGTTGCTTGTCATTCAGCGAATGTCACTGCTTCTCCACACTGTATGGATGCTGTTATTCTTCTCTAGTGCCCATCAGACAGCTGGGAGAGAGGCTGAGTCTTATCTCCTATTTTCTCTCCAACAACAAAAAAGAAAGTGGTCAGCGAGAAGAAAAAGAATCTTGTACTACTCGGGTTTTAAAGCCATTTCCTTGCCTTGAGACAGTTCCTTGAGACACTGCAAGATATCCTAAACAAATCTCAAAAGTTTAAAACAAGTAAAGACAAACTC
>NW_011315004.1:0-308 GCF_000146605.3 Meleagris gallopavo | reverse complement strand
TCGGGTTTCCCCTTCATCAGGGACATCAACAGGTGGGTTGAGTGCACCTAAGGACACCAAGCTGTGGGGTGCAGTGACACAGCAGAGGGACGGGATGCCATCCACAGAGACCTCAACAGGCTGAGCAGTGGGCACAAATCCAAGTGCAGGGTCAGTAGCTGGGATGGAGGGAACACCCACCAACCAAAACATGCTAGGGGATGAAAGGACTGAGCGTAGTCCTGCTCCATAAGGCCTGGGAGTACTGGTGGGTGGGAGCTGGACACAAGCCAGCAATGGGCCCTTCCAGCCCAGAAAGCCAACCGTAT
>NW_011315003.1:0-400 GCF_000146605.3 Meleagris gallopavo | reverse complement strand
TGGTGGGAGTAGGGAAGGGGGTCTGTGGGACTGAGGAAGCAATGGCAGTCCCCACCTCACCAAAGCAAAGATGAGGGCTGTGCATAATGAGCAGTTCTCAGACAAGATGGAAGCCAAAATGGTGTTAGGTACCTGAGCCTTCTCTGGTGGTAAGCAACATGGTGCACAGAGTGCAGCCATGTGCTCCGAGCAAGGAGCACAGGTTTGTGCAAGAGGCCCGGATGCAGGGCAGTGCCTTCATGACTGTATTGTGTCCAACAGGTGGCAGCAGAGCTGCGGTGCTCCCAAGTGCCGTAACAACTGCACGGAGAGATGTGTTGGTCTCTGTGGAAACAGCAAGGAACTGGAATCTGCGTTTCCCGGCATGCCCCGGAACCTCACTTTGCTGACTGGTCACTGT
>NW_011315001.1:0-444 GCF_000146605.3 Meleagris gallopavo | reverse complement strand
GTAGTACACCCCCACAACAGTGTCACCCTTACCAGCCTGCCCCTTGATTCTCACCCATAAGCTCTCCATTGCTACATCACTCTCCCCCCAAGTGAATTTCAATACATTCTAGCTGCTCTCTCACATAAAGAGCAACTCCACCACCCCGCCTAGCCAGCCGATCTTTCCTAAAAAGCACATAGCCCTCCATGACAACATTCCAGTCATGCGAGCTGTCCCACCACGTCTCCGTGATCGCAATGAGATCATGACCTTGCGACCGCACGCAGAACTCCAGCTCTTCCTGTTTATTCCCCATGCTACGTGCATTAGTATACAGGCACTTAAGAGAAGCAGCATCCCCCACCCCTCTCCAAGCCTTTGAACTCCACTGTCTCCACCCATCAAGTTCTGTTTGGAGCCTCGAACTGCCCCCTCAGTCCCAGCGGTCGTCATTTTGTCCCC
>NW_011314999.1:0-388 GCF_000146605.3 Meleagris gallopavo | reverse complement strand
TGGCAAGTGCACTGGAAGGGCGTGCTAGGTGTAAGAGCAGCATTCTGAATCTGGAGACTGCTTCCGTTGGGTGTGGGGTGAGCCCTTAGAATGGGGTGAGTGATTCCTGCTTGATTTCAGAGCTGTGAGCTCTGCTTTTCTGGAGGATCTGAAGCTGGATGGCTGTAATTAATAGGGCTATGTGCTAATTGCATCCATGCGGTGGGTGTTTTTTAAGGGCATTGTGTGCATCCTTGTTGTGTTGTAAATTATGTTCTGCGTCTCTTCTGATTTCATTTTGCAGCCTGATGGAGTTGAAGGATTGCCTGGGCTCCTCCAGTCAGTGGTGTGAGATGTGTCCAGCAGGTAATGAACATCATGCACCCCATGTTGGTGCGCTGCTTGTATG
>NW_011314995.1:0-342 GCF_000146605.3 Meleagris gallopavo | reverse complement strand
TAGTAACAACAACAGCAGGGCACTTACATATGCCTAATATAAGTTAACGCACACGGCCGGATCGCTGAATGGACGACCCTGTCTAATTTATTTGTGAGAATGAAAAAATTGCGTGCTGATGAAGCAGTGTAAGCAGTGACCCATTATTATATGCATACAAAACTGAAGCAACTGTTGAAAAAATAATTTATAAATTCAAATAGTTTAACTTTTCTAAACCACTTATCTTAATTTCATCATGACTAACATGAGCGAAAAACTTCATCAACCGTACCTCGTGACAAACGCAGTTCTCCCCTTTTTTTGCTACATTAACAAATAATCAAACTCTTCTCGCCAAAA
>NW_011314993.1:0-483 GCF_000146605.3 Meleagris gallopavo | reverse complement strand
TTTGAAAGCTGCTGAATGCCAGCCAGCAGCTCACCTGGCCCTCTGCAACTTGGGGCCTTTTGTCCTGCATCTGGCTCGCGTGTCACTACCTGAGCCCCTTGTAGTCACTGTAGGTTGCTAAGGAAGAGAGAGGTGGCCACGTGCAATGGGAACCTTTCTCTTCTGCCCTTGATGACAGCTGTGTCCGTAGGCAGTGGCTTGTCGAAGCCTCAGCTTCATCTGCTCCATGAGATCAGGGCAATCCCACAGTTAAGTCACTGGAAGGGAAGGCTCTCTAGGTCTTCCCTTCCCCATTCCCTTTCCCTGTGCAGTTCCACACGTGGCTATCTTTTAATAGCACGGAGCCACTGCAGGCACCCAGCAACTGTTTTCAAGGTGCTCCTGCGTTGAAGAGGCTTGTAAAGCAGTCCCCTGTCACTCCCATCTGAAGAAGTATGTGGACAGGTTTTGACAGCAACTGCTCTGTCCTGTGTGTCCTTACAG
>NW_011314992.1:0-465 GCF_000146605.3 Meleagris gallopavo | reverse complement strand
GAAAAACCAACAGCATAACAAAAGACTACACAAAACACAAACGAGAAGGAGCAGAAGAAACTCTTCCCACCACAGCCCATAACTGATTGGACATTCACAGGTGATTCCAATGAGGATGCTGATGGAACCCAGCTAGCAGGGCTCTCCCAGGGCAGTATTAAAGCAGGTGGAGCAGGGCTCTTCTTTCTTGAAGTTGCTGATGGAGGTCTGGAGGTGCTGCTCAGTTGGAGGAGAAGACAGCACAAAGTAAGCTGTTGTGCTTTTTATGAATTTTTATGCTTTTGATGGTTTTTCACTGTATTTGGATTGTGTTGGATTCATTTATGTGTATGTTGTGTATAGCCTAGAAGTTGATTTAAGGTAGGTTTTTTTTGGATAATGTGGCATGTGATACTGAGAAGAAACTGGTTTAGGCTGGAAGTAATGTTTCTGTCAGTTCTGCTAAAGGTTAGTTGCTGTTTGGAA
>NW_011314991.1:0-541 GCF_000146605.3 Meleagris gallopavo | reverse complement strand
AATATTGAATACTTTTAGCTCATCTTAGCATTCAAATTGATGATTTTCAAACACATTGAGCTCTATCATTTTTTTGGAATTCAAATGTATCACTTACCAAAAATATGTAATCATTAAGTAAGGTTGGGGGCGATCAGCGAAATTTTGAATGTTGCTGCAATCATCCCAGGTGCTTTTCTTTTCCTTGCATCTCCTCTAAACTCCGCAACATCAAATCGGAGCTCATGCGACTAAGATTTATTCATTTTTTACGTCATGAATACCCTTATCTGTTCCGTTTTAATGAGGTATAATAATAAAAAATGATAGATTTATTTGCACAAAGCAAAGCGATAATGATTACTTCGAGGAAAAACATCGCACCGTATGCAATCCTTCCCCAGCATATACAGAACGAGAGCTAAAGAAAATTGTGGAGCCTTACGTATCATTAATATACTGAAATTATTTCTGTTAAATCAGTAAACATAATTTAAAAATACGATCAGGACTTCAATCTTTTGAGTAAAAGAATAAATAATCTTTTAAATCCTTTTATAGA
>NW_011314990.1:0-489 GCF_000146605.3 Meleagris gallopavo | reverse complement strand
TTATTACTGAATTATGTGACTAAGTCTTTCTTGCAAAACTGCAACAGTTGTTAAATGTTACCAAACAAAGTGGGTATGGTGTTAGGGATTAGAAAGCATGTTGTAGGGTTGTTCTGTTAGGATAAGAAACTGCCAGCAACAGGAAACCAGATTTAGCAAACATCAAAGGAGCCGGAGCCTCTCCACAGGGCCGGACTGTCTGACTCCGTGAGAAGGCTGGGATGTGACAGGCAGGCACCAAGACACTGCCCTGTCTTTCTCCCGAGCTCATCTTCGTGGAAGGAAGGACAAGCAGATACCCGCAAAATAATGACCAGGTGTGGAATAAGTTAATGAATTAACTACAGATTGACGCTTAGGCAGCAGAAATTTATGTTTGCCCAGTGTTTGCATGTTTAGTGAAGCGTCGAGAAGATTGTGAACCTAAAGTACTCAGCCAGTGAGGAGCCAGGGGAGAAAGAGAGAAGCGTCGTGGAATAGGGAATAAAA
>NW_011314989.1:0-542 GCF_000146605.3 Meleagris gallopavo | reverse complement strand
TTCTGTCTCCTGTTGTTCCTCATGCCTCCCATCTCCGTCTGAGTATGTTAGGACTGTAGTAAAAGTTTATTTTGGTTACTATTTTTTTTTTCTCCTATTTCTGTTCCTTTTATAATGTTCTGTCAGTCTGTCTCTCCACTCTATGTTCATAAAGTATTAGACAAGCGAGCACACTAAACTTATCTTTAAATATTGTTGGTTTTTTTTTTCCTGGGAATTATTAAAATCTAGTGCACTAGCCCGAGTACCATAACTTTCTTTGAAACTGTTATCTTTTGTATATAATGATATGACTTTGAATTCTCTTTTTAAGAAATACTCAACATGAATACAAAAATGCTCATCTTCAAACATCATCAAAAAAAGATCTATTATTTTCAGTATGTTTGCTGTCTTCCAGATATGCTTTCTGGTTATTTTTAATGCTTAATCCATCATTCTGTGACCTTCACCATGGGAAAGGTAAATGTAAATCTTTCCAATAGCAATGAAACAAATAAAATGAAAAAGGAAACTGTTTTGTTTTGAGGAAAGCACTCAAA
>NW_011314986.1:0-306 GCF_000146605.3 Meleagris gallopavo | reverse complement strand
TCCTCCTCCTCCTCCTCCTCCTCCTCCTCCTCCTCCTCCTCCTCCTCCTCCTCCTCCTCCTCCTCCTCCTCCTCCTCCTCCTCCTCCTCCTCCTCCTCCTCCTCCTCCTCCTCCTCCTCCTCCTCCTCCTCCTCCTCCTCCTCCTCCTCCTCCTCCTCCTCCTCCTCCTCCTCCTCCTCCTCCTCCTCCTCCTCCTCCTCCTCCTCCTCCTCCTCCTCCTCCTCCTCCTCCTCCTCCTCCTCCTCCTCCTCCTCCTCCCTCCTCCTCCTCGTACTCTACTCTCCTCCTCCCCTCCCTCCTCCTCCC
>NW_011314985.1:0-535 GCF_000146605.3 Meleagris gallopavo | reverse complement strand
CAAAATACTGCTAGGCACTCCTCAACAGGACATTTTCTCCCATCTACACCCGTTTCTCCCAAAGGACCCCTTTTCACACCAAAAATACCACACTTGCCCTCCAAGAGAAGTCAGTCTTTCCCACTATTGCCCACTTTTCTCCCACGTACTTGTCATTTTCTCCCAGAAATACCACATTTCACTTGGAAATTGGGCCTGTGCTTCCAAAAAGATGATATTTTCTCCCAGGCATACCTGTTTTCTTCAAACTACCGCACGATTTCTCCCAAAAGACTAGATGACAAGACCAAATTGGACACTTGCAACCAAGAATAGGACATCTTCTCCCACAAATACCACTTGTCTCTCAAGGATAGGACATTTTCCCTAAATGCTATGGCAGTTCTGCTAAGAAATACTCCTATCCTTCCCTAAATGGGACATATGCACCCACAAAGACCACGACTCCGAGAAATTCCTCCCAGTTCCTCCCAATTACACTCCATTACATTCCTCATCATGACACTTACTCCCAGACTTTTGGACTTTTACTGCG
>NW_011314981.1:0-394 GCF_000146605.3 Meleagris gallopavo | reverse complement strand
CAGGATCGAGCATCAAATCTCATTCAGAGCGCTTCTTCGTACGCCGAGCTGACTATCCTGCTTCTACGACTCAAATCAAGTCACAGGCAGCAAGAAATTTCCTTTGCCGAAGCCTTTGAAGATAAAGATAATGATGTCTACTGTTAAACTGGATAGAGTTTCGCTTCAATATACATCTATCTTTAGCAACACGACTTGAAGTATATTTACGATTGAAGCTGGATTGTTTTGGAATGGATTTCATAGTACGCGAAAATGTTATAAACGTGTTCTTGCACTGAGTATCGGCCTTAAGTTGAGCAGACATTTATTGTGGAGTTATCAAACTGAGCTGAGATTAAATTTCGTATTTGACATAACGTTTGACAGTTTTGATGCAAATTATTCTATTGGG
>NW_011314976.1:0-321 GCF_000146605.3 Meleagris gallopavo | reverse complement strand
AATTAGCACAGAGAGCTGCTGGCAGCCCTTTGGGAAGTCAAACTGCTGCTCTTCAGGTGAGACAAACATTATAATTTACATCCTATGTCTTTTCCAGCCACAGAGACAGATGGGCACTGGAGCTGCTGGTCATCCTCGGACCCCATGCCAATCGGGCTCACGGCACCGCAGCCGGCAATGCACCAACCACGCCCCGCAGCACGGGAGGGGCCACCCTGCGTGGGGAGAGATGAGCAGAGCTCCTCCTGCTGAACCCAGCATGGCTCCATAGGCATGAGCTCAAGGCTCTAAGCACTGCAGGTATGAAATACAACACGTTAG
>NW_011314975.1:0-477 GCF_000146605.3 Meleagris gallopavo | reverse complement strand
GCTCATTATGCACAGCCCTCATCTTTGCTTTGCTTTGGTGAGGTGGGGACTGCCATTGCTTCCTCAGTCCCACACACCCCTTCCCATCCCACACTGCCATGGCAGATCAGGTTCTGGACCACCTGAGGACCCAAACAGCCAGGAGTCTTTGGGTCCTGACGAGATGAGTCCCAGAGTTCCGAGGAAATTCACCGCTGCAGTCACCGAGCCACTCTCCATGGTATTTCATAAGTCGAGGCAGTCAGGTCAAGTCCCTGCTGAGGAGAAAAAAGGTGACAGCACACCTCTCAGGAAGGATAGAAAGTGTGACGCGGGGAACTACCAGCATGTCAGTCTCACCTCTGTGCTGGTCACGGATCATGGAGCAGATCATCCTGGAAGTGACTCTCAAGCACACATTCCAGTGCGTCACCACCCTGTGCGTGAAAAGCTGCCTCCTAATAACCAACCTAAACCTCCCCTGTCTCACTTGAAAAC
>NW_011314974.1:0-341 GCF_000146605.3 Meleagris gallopavo | reverse complement strand
CTCTCTCTCTCTCTCTCTCTCTCTCTCTCTCTCTCTCTCTCTCTCTCTCTCTCTCTCTCTCTCTCTCTCTCTCTCTCTCTCTCTCTCTCTCTCTCTCTCTCTCTCTCTCTCTCTCTCTCTCTCTCTCTCTCTCTCTCTCTCTCTCTCTCTCTCTCTCTCTCTCTCTCTCTCTCTCTCTCTCTCTCTCTCTCTCTCTCTCTCTCTCTCTCTCTCTCTCTCTCTCTCTCTCTCTCTCTCTCTCTCTCTCTCTCTCTCTCTCTCTCTCTCTCTCTCTCTCTCTCTCCTCGTCCTCGTCTCGTCTCGTCTCTCTCCTCTCCTCTCCTCTCCTCTCCTCGTTCCAT
>NW_011314972.1:0-371 GCF_000146605.3 Meleagris gallopavo | reverse complement strand
AGCCCAGCTCTCCTTGCTTACTAGGAGAGGGGGTTCCGAGTCCTTGGGTTCGTGTTTGTGGCTGTACTCTGGATGCACTCGCACAGCTCCATGTCTCCCTGCACTGAGGACTCCACATCTGGACGCAGCACTGCAGGTGAGGCCTGACCAGCGCAGAGCAGAGGGATGGGGATCTCCTCCCTTGGCCCGCTGACTGCGCATCTTTGGATGCAGCCCAGGATACGGTTGGCTTTCTGGGCTGGAAGGGCCCATTGCTGGCTTGTGTCCAGCTCCCACCCACCAGTACTCCCAGGCCTTATGGAGCAGGACTACGCTCAGTCCTTTCATCCCCTAGCATGTTTTGGTGGTGGGTGTTCCCTCATCCCAGCTAC
>NW_011314971.1:0-404 GCF_000146605.3 Meleagris gallopavo | reverse complement strand
TGTTTAATTACGTTCTGCGTCTCTTCTGATTTCATTTGCAGCCTGATGGAGTTGAAGGATTGCCTGGGCTCCTCCAGTCAGTGGTGTGAGATGTGTCCAGCAGGTAATGAACATCATGCACCCCATGTTGGTGCGCTGCTTGTATGCAGGTAGGTTTGCGATGTGATCCGACTCCCCCATGGTGACCATCCACAGCTAGATCAAGTTGCTCAGAGTCTGAGCCAGGCTCACCTTGAAAGGGCCAGCACATCCACCATGTCTCTGGCAACCTGTGCCACTGCCTCAGCACCCTCACTGTACAAGACATTTTCCTTAGATTTCACCTCCATTTTCCCTTGTTCTTTCCTTTAGGTATTGAAAGGCTGTTACCAGGTTCCCTTGGAGCCTTCACTTCTCCAGGAGGC
>NW_011314968.1:0-364 GCF_000146605.3 Meleagris gallopavo | reverse complement strand
AAGCAGTCTGTCTTCATCCCCTTTGAAAGAAGAACTTCAGAAGATCCTAGGCCCACTAACATATCACAGTGACGCACCGAAAGGAATACTGGTCGCTCCAGCGCAGAAGAGTCCCGCTCAGGAGGGAAAATACCCTATCCCTGAAGATGCTTGGTACACAGATGGATCCAGCAGGGGCAATCCGAGCAAGTGGAGAGCAATAGCATACCATCCTTCTACTGAGACCATCTGGTTTGATGAGGGGGATGGTCAGAGCAGCCAACGGGCAGAACTGCGAGCCGTGTGGATGGTTATAAGTAAGGAAGCCGGTGATGGTATCCTGAACATCTGTACGGATAGTTGGGCTGTGTACCGAGGGCTCACT
>NW_011314966.1:0-476 GCF_000146605.3 Meleagris gallopavo | reverse complement strand
GAAATGTTCCCATATATCCAGTCTGGCTCCCCATGTGCAGCTCTGTGCCATTCCTGTCCTGCCATCAGTTCCAGGAGCAGAGAGCCCAGCACCTCTCTTTGATTCCTCTCCTCAAGTAGTTGCTGAGAGCAAGGGTTTTGCCTCTCAGCTTCTTCCAGACTGGGCATCCTGAGTATCCAGCCTCTCCTCACAAGACATGCCTTCCAACCCTTTTATCAGCTTTGTTGCCCTTCTCTGGATGCTTTCAGGGATCTTAACATCCTTTTTGTATAGTGGAGTCCAGAAGCACACACAGTACTAAACAACCACACTGTCAGAAGTAGTTTCTATTATAACAGAAATGTGATGGGTTGAATCACACAATTGGACTGCTGCAGTCAATGGCTAGTCAGAAAGAACAGATAAGGAAAGAAAGGTGGGTGTTGCAATCTACAAAAAATGAGAATGATTGACAACTGTCTTTGAAGAACAGCAAT
>NW_011314965.1:0-451 GCF_000146605.3 Meleagris gallopavo | reverse complement strand
TCCCTCTGTAGTGCCTTTTCCCCCCTCCTGGCAGATCAACATTCCCTCCCAACTTGGAGTCATCTGCAAACCTACTGAGGGTGTACTCAATTCCCTCATCAAGATCGTTAATAAAGATGTTAAACAGAAGCGGCCCCAGTACCGAGCCCTGGAGGACACCGCTCTGGACTGGCCGCCAACTGGATTTAACTCCACTGACCACAGCTCTTTGGGCCCGGCATCCAGCCAGCGTTTCACACAGCGGAGCATACGCCCATCCAAACCGTTGGCAGCCAGCTTCTCCACAAGAGTGTTGCGGGGGAGAGTGCCAAAGGCTTTACTGAAGTCCAGGCAGACAACATCGACAGCCATACCTTCATCCACTAAGCGCGTTACCTTATCTTGTCACAGAATGAAATCAGGGTTGTCAGACAGGATCTACCATTCATAAACCCACGCTGATTGGGCCTCA
>NW_011314962.1:0-395 GCF_000146605.3 Meleagris gallopavo | reverse complement strand
AAATAAGGACCCGAAATAATAGAAACAGTGGCAACAATACTAGAGGTAAAACAAAGTAATTTACTAAATATGGTATCAACAGAATTTATAAGGAGAGAGAATGTGAAATTGATAGTGGATCGGCCTTACCACAACGCTGAGATGAGAAGCGCAGGCAGAGAAGCGCAGGCAAGAAGCGCAGGCAGAGAAGCGCAAGCGAAGCAGCGCAGGCAGAGAAGCGCAAGCGAAGCAGCGCAGGCAAAGAAGAAGAGCATCAGGTGACCTTGCCGGGAGTTATATCTCCTCGCTGACCGCAAAGCCCCCTGGGGAAACGTAGCTGCTCTTCTCCTCTGGACAGGCACCCGGAACTTGAGCATCAGCAGTCAAACCCCCAGTGCATTGCATGATGTTATGAT
>NW_011314961.1:0-371 GCF_000146605.3 Meleagris gallopavo | reverse complement strand
AGGCTGAACAGCCCAGCTCTCCCTTTGCTTACAGGAGAGGGGTTCCGATCCTTGGGTTCGTGTTTGTGGCTGTACTCTGGATGCACTCGCACAGCTCCATGTCTCCCTGCACTGAGGACTTCCACATCTGGACGCAGCACTGCAGCTGAGGCCTGACCAGCGCAGAGCAGAGGGATGGGGATCTCCTCCCTTGGCCCGCTGACTGCGCATCTTTGGATGCAGCCCAGGATACGGTTGGCTTTCTGGGCTGGAAGGGCCCACTGCTGGCTTGTGTCCAGCTCCCACCCACCAGTACTCCCAGGCCTTATGGAGCAGGACTACGCTCAGTCCTTTCATCCCCTAGCATGTTTTGGTGGTGGCTGTTCCCTCAT
>NW_011314960.1:0-390 GCF_000146605.3 Meleagris gallopavo | reverse complement strand
TTCGAGCTCCTCTTCTTCTCTTCCTTTCACTGCGTTCCTCCTCCTCCCTCCGTCGCCATGCCCGCCTCCTTCCTCTCGCGCTGCCTTTACTTACCTGACGTTCGTCCTCCGGATTCTTCATTTCTGTCTTTCCTCTGCTGACTCGTGTAACTCGAGGCGGCTCCCTCTGCTTTCCTCCCGCGCTCGGTGCCGTTGCGGTCCTTCCTCAGCGGCACAGCTGGCTTCACGCCTCCCGCCGTCCTCGCCTCTTTCCTCGGCGCGGACTCGAGGCTTTTCCTCAGACGGCTGCGACATCCGTGCCCGGCAGCTGCCCTGAGCTCCTCCTCGGCACGACTCCGAGCGCCTTCCCTTCCTCCAGAGAGATGCTTTGTCCTCATTAGCAGCCGCGGA
>NW_011314959.1:0-493 GCF_000146605.3 Meleagris gallopavo | reverse complement strand
GGGTGAATTATTTCCAGCCCGATGGGCCCATGAGACCTCAGGCCATCAAGGGAGAGATGCAACATATAAGTGGGCTAGAGACCGAGGGGTGGATTTAACTATGGATGCTATTGCGCAAATCATTCATGACTGTGACACATGTGCCACAATTAAACAAGCCAAGAGAATGAAACCTCTCTGGGAGGAAGGGTGGTGGCAAAAGTACAAATATGGGGAGGCATGGCAGGTTGATTCTATCACCTTGCCACGATCTCGTAATGGTAAGCGTTATGTGCTCACCATGGTGGAGGCAACAACTGGGTGGCTTGAAACCTATGCAGTACCCCACGCTACCGCCCGAAATACCATACTAGGTCTTGAGACACAAGTCCTGTGGCGACATGGTACCCCAGAAAGAATTGAGTCAGATAATGGGACTCATTTTAAAAATTCTCTTGTAGATACCTGGCTAAAGGTCATGGTATTGAGTGGATTTACCATATTCCTACCATGC
>NW_011314958.1:0-463 GCF_000146605.3 Meleagris gallopavo | reverse complement strand
CCGCATGTGGACACAGAGCTTTGGCCTCCTTGGAACAGATCACCCTGTGAGAGCCCATCAGAAGCACTGCTGTGGTGTGTGCGTGAGCTGGGCACAGCTCAGGCTGAGCAGAACATACAGGTGAGCTGGGCTTGGTGCTGGGAAGAGCTTTCAATGCCTCAGGTGTATCCTAGTGAGAAATGTTGGCATTAGCTGACAAAAATCTTTTCTCCTCAACTGCAAAAGGACAGCGCAGCTCAGACTCCTTAACCTGCTGGAGCAGGGTGGTAGCAAGGAGTGGGCACTGCCCTCCTGCAAGCTGTGCTTGGTTCTGGTCTGCCAGGTCTCTGCTGCTCTGGATTTCTTCTGAGAAGTTTGTTCTAGCTGCTTGGAGTAGTGAATTGGTGACTTCTTCTTCACTCAAGAACCAAGACTCTGCAGGCTAATTTTGGATGGGTTTAAGTGTGGGATCTGAAGACATTGT
>NW_011314957.1:0-347 GCF_000146605.3 Meleagris gallopavo | reverse complement strand
GTGATCTTCGTCTTTTTGGGGGATCCCAAGTGCCGCCTGAAGGGCTGCTAGGTGTAAGAGCAGCGATCTGAATCTGGAGACTGCTTCCTTTGGGGTGTGGGGTGAGCCCTTAGAATGGGGTGAGTGATTCCTGCTTTCTTTCAGAGCTGTGAGCTCTGCTTTTCTGGAGGATCTCAAGCTGGATGGCTGTAATTAATAGGGCTATGTGCTAATTGCATCCATGCGGTGGGTGTTTTTTAAGGGCATTGTGTGCATCCTTGTTGTGTTTTAAATGATGTTCTGCGTCTCTTCTGATTTCATTTTGCAGCCTGATGGAGTTGAAGGATTGCCTGGGCTCCTCCAGTCAG
>NW_011314956.1:0-478 GCF_000146605.3 Meleagris gallopavo | reverse complement strand
ACACTCCATTACATTCCTCATGATGACACTTACTCCCAGACTTTTGGCATTTTACTGCGGAAAGCAATTTCGATCCAGAATATATGCCATTGGCCCTCACAAACACCGACTGCCTCACAAATATGTGGCACATCCAACCAGAAAGACCATTTCTAGCCCCCAAAAGATGGCATTTACTCCCAGAAACACCAGCTTTCTCACACATTCCTCACCTTTTCCCCCCCACATAAGACCTTTTTCACCCAGAAATGACAGTTCTCTTAGCAATACCTCCCAATTCCCCCTAATCTGCTACACTACACTCCGCACTATGACACTTTCTCCCCAAACTAGGACACTTTCTCCCAGAAAGGCCGCTTTTTCCCCCCAAAGTACACCGTTGGCTTCCAAAAAGAACACATTCTCCCCAAGAAATACCACCCTTCTCCAATACAATGACATTACCTCCCAGTAATGCTACCTTGGGCCCAAACATTGG
>NW_011314955.1:0-463 GCF_000146605.3 Meleagris gallopavo | reverse complement strand
AGAAGAGAAAGCTCTGGAGATAGCTCATGACAGCCTTCCAAGACTCGAAGGGAGCACATAAGCAGGAGGGGGCAACGGCTGTTAGGAGGTGGATAGCGATAGGACAAGGGGAAATGGTTTTCAAGTGAGACAGGGGAGGTTTAGGTTGGTTATTAGGAGGCAGCTTTTCACGCCCAGGGTGGTGACGCACTGGAATGTGTGCTTGAGAGTCACTTCCAGGATGATCTGCTCCATGATCCGTGACCAGCACAGAGGTGAGACTGACATGCTGGTAGTTCCCCGCGTCACACTTTCTATCCTTCCTAAGAGGTGTGCTGTCACCTTTTTTCTCCTCAGCAGGGTCTTGACCTGACTGCCTCGACTTGTGAAATACCATGGAGAGTGGCTCGGTGAGTGCAGCGGTGAATTCCCTCGGAACTCTGGGACTCATCTCGTCAGGACCCAAAGACTCCTGGCTGTTTGG
>NW_011314952.1:0-406 GCF_000146605.3 Meleagris gallopavo | reverse complement strand
GCGTATTTTGGGGGAAAATCTCCACTTTCTTGGAGAAAATGACCTATTTTCGGATGGAAACTGGTATTTCTGTGAGAAAATGTGGTATTTCTGGCCGAAAACTGCAATTCCTGGCAGAAAATGTACTATTTTTGGGGAGAATCCTGGTATTCCTGTGAGAAAATGTGGTATTTCTGGCTGAAAAACTGCAATTCCTGGCAGAAAATGTCCTATTTTGGGGGAGAATCCTGGTATTTCTGGTAGGAAACGTTGTGTTTTGGGTGAGAAAACCGGTATTTCTGGGAGATATTGCCATATTGTTGGGGAGACAACTGGTATTTTTGGTGAGAAAATGTAATATTTCAGGAAGAAAGGTGCAATTCCTGGGAGAAAACGTCATGTTGGGGGAGAAAAACTGCCATTTCTG
>NW_011314951.1:0-437 GCF_000146605.3 Meleagris gallopavo | reverse complement strand
CATGGTGCACAGAGTGCAGCCATGTGCTCCGGAGCAAGGAGCACAGGTTTGTGCAAGAGGCACGGATGCAGGGCAGTGCCTTCATGACTGTATTGTGTCCAACAGGTGGCAGCAGAGCTGCGGTGCT
This sequence comes from Meleagris gallopavo, assembly GCF_000146605.3. Taxonomy (NCBI): domain Eukaryota; kingdom Metazoa; phylum Chordata; class Aves; order Galliformes; family Phasianidae; genus Meleagris; species Meleagris gallopavo. The sequence continues at coordinate 310 of NW_011314951.1, read as the reverse complement.
CCCAAGTGCCGTAACAACTGCACGGAGAGATGTGTTGGTCTCTGTGGAAACAGCAAGGAGGTGGAATGTGCATTTCCCGGCATGCCCCGGAACCTCACTTTGCTGACTGGTCATTGTCTGCCCAGCAGGTAAGGGCGATGCACACCCGCCAGCGTTTACCCATTCCAGAGCCCGGCACAATAGGGTTCCCCCAGAGCTCTGAATTGCGCTTCATGGTGCCCAGAAGGCTGCCTATCCCCTTCGTTCTGTGTCCTGCTTGTCTCTGGTCTTGCACTGTTTTCACTATTACATTCTCTTGTCCTCCTATTTT
>NW_011314950.1:0-408 GCF_000146605.3 Meleagris gallopavo | reverse complement strand
AGAGCAGCCCCTGTGCCACACTGGTGCAAAAAGGTGTCGGGGGCCATGGATGAACTCCCTGTGGGGGCAGAGGGGCCGGGTGGGGCACGGAGCAAACCCCACAGCTCCATGGGGGATGAAGGGGATGAGGCAATTCTGCCACCGCAGTGCCGGGAATTCACTGCATTACAGCGGGGGAGGAGGCAAAGCACTCGAGGGGGGGGTCAGACGGCGCACCGAGAGGGACACCCCCTCCCCAAAAAGCCTTCCCATGCGTGCACCCCACTGCTGCCCGGCCGTGACTGCCTCGGCGGGCAGCTGCACCCCCTGCCCACTCACAGAGCTCCCCCCACCCCGACCCGGAGCCCCCAGTCCCACCCAGCGCACCCACCTCCATCCGAGCACCGACCCCACGGCTCTGCCTCCGCC
>NW_011314949.1:0-451 GCF_000146605.3 Meleagris gallopavo | reverse complement strand
CAGCAAGGAAGTGGAATGTGCCATTTCCCGGCCATGCCCGGAACTCACTTTGCTGACTGGTCATTGTCTGCCCAGCAGGTAAGGGCGATGCACACCCGCCACCGTTTACCCATTCCAGAGCCCGGCACAATAGGGTTCCCCCAGAGCACTGAATTGCGCTTCATGGTGCCCAGAAGGCTGCCTATCCTCTTTGTTCTGTGTCTTGCTTGTCTCTGGTCTTGCACTGTTTTCACTATTACATTCTCTTGTCCTCCCTCTTTTTGTGTTCCTTGCCCCATTCTCTTGGCCTAATGACCCCTTGGCTTTGTGTTGCCACATTCATGTCGGCATTCAGTTTTGGCGTTCCCTGCCGTATTGTATGGCATTTCATCCTTGGCATTTCCTTCCATGTTCTCTTGGCCCTTGCCTTTGCCTGGGCATTCCCTTGCCCTCCTGTTTTTGTGGCAACACC
>NW_011314948.1:0-490 GCF_000146605.3 Meleagris gallopavo | reverse complement strand
ACTGTACAAGTACATTTTCCTTAGATTTCACCTCCATTTTCCCTTGCTCTTCCTTTAGGTATTGAAAGGCCTGTTTACCCAGGTTCCCTTGGAGCCTTCACTTCTCCAGGAGGCTGAACAGCCCAGCTCTCCTTGCTTACAGGAGAGGGGCTTTCCATCCTTGGCTTCGCGTTTGTGGCTGTACTCTGGATGCACTCGCACAGCTCCATGTCTCCCTGCACTGAGGACTCCACATCTGGACGCAGCACTGCAGCTGAGGCCTGACCAGCGCAGAGCAGAGGGATGGGGATCTCCTCCCTTGGCCCGCTGACTGCGCATCTTTGGATGCAGCCCAGGATACGGTTGGCTTTCTGGGCTGGAAGGGCCCATTGCTGGCTTGTGTCCAGCTCCCACCCACCAGTACTCCCAGGCCTTATGGAGCAGGACTACGCTCAGTCCTTTCATCCCCTAGCATGTTTTGGTGGTGGGTGTTCCCTCATCCCAGCTACTG
>NW_011314947.1:0-488 GCF_000146605.3 Meleagris gallopavo | reverse complement strand
GATCCCCGGGCAGATCCCAGGGTTTCTGGGATCTCCTTCTTATCAACTGGCAACTATAATTGAGAAATGGGGTCCCCTGCGTACTTTGGCGAGTATTTCCCCAGTATGCTTAACAGAATACTTTCAGGGACTGGACAAAGATGTCTTAACTACGAAAGAAAGGCAATTAGCTGCATCCACAGTGGCATGGCCACTGCTGAATGCTTGAAATCAAGCAGAGACAAGATCAGGTAATTTAGAAAATGAAAATCAGCTCCTAAAAGCTCGGATTGACAAATTGGAGCAAGAACTCAATGTATTGATGGGAAAAAACCAGTCTTACAGTCTCTAGGCCAGGTCCGTAGTATTTCAAAAGACGATAGTCATATCTCTGAAGTAGCGGACCTGGTTCAAGAGGAAAACGGGAGTTCCAAATCAGACCTAGAGGTTCCAGTCATGGCGGATCCCCTGCAACTCCGTCCTATTATAACTCAAAAAACGAAAAAGGT
>NW_011314946.1:0-381 GCF_000146605.3 Meleagris gallopavo | reverse complement strand
CCAACTATTAATTTGGCACAACAATGAGTTATGTCAAGCAGGTATTCCTTTGTTACAGTACTGAGTGCATGGGGGATCGCTCCACCAAACAAGCACACTGAGGAAAGTGGCAACTACACACTTATAGGTATAGCATATGTGTATTCATTACACTTCTGAGAAGTTGGTTACACATGCATTGGAGTACATTCTGAGTACTTGTTAACATGCTGTCCTACCCTTCTGAGCATATGTCATAAAATGTGGGGAGGGTCTATGGGCCCCATCCGGTGGTTGCTGGATAAAGACTAGTAGTTGTCCTTGCTGTGAACTTGTTACCTTCAGGAGGGGTGTTGCAGCCCAGACTGGTTTCTGCTGTTGCTGTGCTGAGCTTTTTTATCT
>NW_011314944.1:0-455 GCF_000146605.3 Meleagris gallopavo | reverse complement strand
TCAGCTTTCTGCTGAGATACCTCCCACGCGACCACCCAGCACCAAACCCAGCTCACCTGGTCAGCCTGCTCAGCCTGAGCTGTGCCCAGCTCACACACACGCCGCAGCGGTGCTTCCAATGGGCTCTCACAGGATGATCTCTCAAGAAAAGCACAGAGCTCAGTCTCCGTGTGCAGCACGCTCACCAGAGCACCAGCTCTGCTCACCAGCTGTGGCACAAACGCTCCCAGCCCAGCAACGACTGTGACCTCAGCGTGTGCCCGCATCACTTCTGTGCTTTCATCATAGGCAAAGCGAGTGGTCACCTCCTACATCCAAATTTTAGGAAACCAACACCAGGGTCACCAATGGGATAAATGGGGTTAATTGAATGGGGGTTAACTGAACTAAAGCAACAGCAAAGTGAAGATGACTCTTGTGCAGCCCAATTAAAACGCAATATGGCCTCATAGTGA
>NW_011314942.1:0-372 GCF_000146605.3 Meleagris gallopavo | reverse complement strand
AGGGCCTCATTGTCAGTAAAAACAGGTAGGCAAAATATTGCTGATAAGCGTAATTGTCGCTGGACACTGGGCTGGCACAAGGGTGTTCACGAGATCTGATGAATGGATTAGCCACTGTCAGGCTAGAGACTTAGTTAACCGGTGGCCAGAGCAGAAGCTCAAGAATCTCGAGGAAAGCAAAAGCCCAGGCCCGAGGGCCTCTCCCGAGGAGCCTGAGCGGCTATCCAAGCCATTGGAAACCTGATGTGTTCGCCCCTCCCAAGTGAGCGGGGTGGGGGCGGTGAAGGGTGGATGCATTAGAAAGCTCACAACAAAGGGAAACACAGAGATCCTCGATTTAACACCTTCTGTCCAAAGGCCTCACCACTCTTG
>NW_011314941.1:0-328 GCF_000146605.3 Meleagris gallopavo | reverse complement strand
CTCTAAATTTAGAGATTGCCTTATTTTATGAAAGCAGAAATAACAGTTGTTCAATCTCGCAAAGGCAATTTTGCTTTGCTCGATGGAGAGAGAGCAGGGAGGGAGAGAGATCAATTACTGTGTAATCCTTTCTACAGTATTGTCAACTGCAACCCTAGTGAAGCACCAGATTCCTGCTGTGCTGGATTGCTGCACATCTACACACCCGAAGCACTGAGAGAAGACCCCTGGGGAAGTCATCCTGGAGCACACCAAGCCATCCATCTCCCGCATCCTTCCAGGGTGCTGCAAAGCCCTTTGCTGCTGCTCTGAGAAAGCAGGCGATGTA
>NW_011314940.1:0-485 GCF_000146605.3 Meleagris gallopavo | reverse complement strand
TTCATATCTATCTTCTGCCTGGCAACATTTCTTTATGAGGCAAATATTTTCAGATCTCAGCTTATGTGACTGAATTTCATACTCAGTCTCATGGGGTCCCCTTCGGGTTGTCTCGATTGAGTGAGATAATTTTTCTAGTGAGTAAATTTCTGGCTTTTCCCTTCCTTAGATAACACAGTCTCTGAAGAATTCTCCCTGACTCTGCCTGAAGAAACACTGGAGGGATCTGGCCGAGCCACTTTCTCTGTGATTGGTGATAAAGGCTTTCCTTGCTCTTGGGTCCTAGTGGGAAAAGATTGCACAGTGCTTTGGCCTTAATATGGCACCAATCCAGTTCCTCATAAGATAAACTGAAGAGTGTAATGATGGCCTTAGAAATATGTATGTCAACGGTTTACGGGCTGGTTCGGCCCGGTTCCGTGACTAGAAGGGCGGAGGGATCCGCGGATCCGCGCCCCCGGAAAAAAAAGAAAATAAGGGACCCC
>NW_011314939.1:0-538 GCF_000146605.3 Meleagris gallopavo | reverse complement strand
TGACGTCGGACATACGTGGCGGACGGACGCTGGGCGACTTTCTGTCCGAGCACCCGGGCGAGCTGATCCGAACCGGGAGTCCTCTGTTTGTGTGCACAGTGCTCGCCCCCGCACTGGCGCTCGAATAAAACACTTCCGGTTGCGTTCAAGGTCGTCGCGCTCGGTGACGTCGGTGACGGCACGATGGTGACGGTGCGGGCCGGCAACGATGAAAACTACTGCGCCGAGCTGCGTAACTGCACCGCGGTCATGAAGAACCAGGTGGCCAAGTTTAACGATCTGCGTTTCGTGGGCCGCAGCGGCCGTGGTGAGTATGGGTCGTCTAGGGCCGATCAGGACACAGGACATCACATGACATCCTTTCTCTCAATGTCTCATTCGTCCCTATCTCTAAGAACTTCGTCGTACGGTTCAAGGATTTTTGGTTAAACACTAATATGGATAATGGAACTAAAGAGTTAATAACTCCAATGAATTTAGAAACTACCTTTTTACCCAATTTCGAAGACCTTGAAAACTGCTATCAAGAATGGACCAG
>NW_011314935.1:0-303 GCF_000146605.3 Meleagris gallopavo | reverse complement strand
AAGTGACAGAGTAACTGTTCTGCCCACTGCAGTGGGGAAACCCAACTGGCACGTAGTATGCATACAAAAAGCATAATTTCTTTGTAAGAAAAAAAAAAAAGTTTAAATCTCATCAGTACAGTTCTTGTCAGAGGGCCCAGGACCGTGGAGCCTCTCATAGCTAGCAACTTGATGCAAACTGACAATGTTTGTTCAGCCACTGAACATACACTCACCAAGTAAACACTGACATTTAACAATGTGATTTGGAACAGAGCATCATTTTGTTGCATTAAGGTGCATCTTTAATTGGAGGTAAAAGAT
>NW_011314933.1:0-323 GCF_000146605.3 Meleagris gallopavo | reverse complement strand
TGTTAGGCACAGTTCCAAACACCTAGGAGACCGCTTCCTCGTGAAGAAGGGATTTTGCCTGTGAAGTGATAGAAGCTGGACACGTGAGTTTGCACCTGCTTTCCGTGAAAACCTACCTTGCAACAAGAGTTGCAGGTCAGACGATACACATGATCTGAGAACTGGCAGGTACAGAAGCCTTTTTCAGTTCTCTGCACAAACAGCATCCACTGACTGAGGGAACGCACAGCTGAAGTTCAGGTGCCTGCAGCACCAAACCTCAGCAGGACCAGTCAAGCCTTTCTGCATCAGAAGCAGAAGTAGGCAAACACCAGAGCAGCAAT
>NW_011314932.1:0-399 GCF_000146605.3 Meleagris gallopavo | reverse complement strand
GGAGCCCAGCGCCCGGACCAGCGATGGCGGAGCTGTGACTGCGCCGATGCGGGGCCTGGCACGGTGGTGTGGTGCCAGGCCAGCTGTGCCGCAGGCGGATCCACCTCCATGGGCTCCTCTGGAGGCAGATCCACCTCCATGGGCTCCTCTGGAGCGGATCCACCTCCATGGGCTGCCCATGGTCGCTCACAGCGGTGGTCCGGGCGCGATGGAACCGGGCTCTCTTCCTCCTCTCCCTCCTCCGCTTGATGGTCATGGCGGGCCCCCTCCTCCTCTTCGGTTCTGGGGCCCCCAGCTCCCCTCTTCCCACTTAAAATCACGCTCTCCTCAACTCTCGCTCTCTTAGTGCTGGACATGGCTGCCACCTGCCCAGCACGCTCAGAGACGAGTGCGCCAGGT
>NW_011314931.1:0-488 GCF_000146605.3 Meleagris gallopavo | reverse complement strand
CACTGAAGACAGAAGTAAGAAGCATTCAGTATCTCTGCCTCTCAGCACTCCCCGTTACGACGGACCCCCCCCTCACTTAGTAAGGGGGCCCACATTCTCCCTAGTTTTCCTTTGCTATTAACATACTTGAAGAAGCCTTTTTTATTATCCTTTATCACTTTAGCCAGATTCAATTCCAGATGGGCTTTAGCCTTCCTCGTTGCATCCCTGCAGGCCCTGACTACATTCCTATATTCTTCCCAAGTGGTCAGACCCTTTTTCCACATTTCATGGACCTTCTTCTTTCCTTTGAGCTTGCGCATGAGCTCCTTGCTCATCCACAAAGGTCTCCTGCCACCTTTTCCCGATTTCTTGTTCACAGAGATGCACCGATCCTGAGCTTGGAAGAAGAGCTGTTTAAATGCTGACCAGCTCTCAGAGGCCCCCTTACCTTCTAACACCCGAGCCCACGGGATGGCTCCAAGTAGGTCCCGGAAGAGATCGAAGTT
>NW_011314929.1:0-403 GCF_000146605.3 Meleagris gallopavo | reverse complement strand
ATTCTCTCTAGTTTCCTTTTGCTGTTAACATACTTGAAGAAGTCCTTTTTTTATTATCCTTTATCACTTTAGTTAGATTCAATTCCAGACGGGCTTTAGCCTTCCTTGTTGCATCCCTGCAGGCCCTGACTACATTCCTATATTCTTCCCAAGTGGTCAGACCCTTTTTCCACATTTCATGGACCTTCTTCTTTCCTTTGAGCTTGCGCATGAGCTCCTTGCTCATCCACACAGGTCTCCTGCCACCTTTTCCTGATTTCTTGCTCACAGGGATGCACCGATCCTGAGCTTGGAAGAAGAGCTGTTTAAATGCTGACCAGCTCTCAGAGGCCCCCTTACCTTCTAACACCCAAGCCCACAGGATAGCTCCAAGTAGGTCCCGGAAGAGATCGAAGTTGGCTCT
>NW_011314927.1:0-425 GCF_000146605.3 Meleagris gallopavo | reverse complement strand
ATTGTATCGTCCAATCTTACCTGAGGCTGGTGCATGGTAGGAATATGGTAAATCCACTCAATACCGTGACCTTTAGCCCAGGTATCTGCAAGAGAATTTTTAAAATGAGTCCCATTATCTGACTCAATTCTTTCTGGGGTACCATGTCGCCACGGGACTTGTGTCTCAAGACCTAATATGGTATTTCGGGCAGTAGCGTGGGGTACTGCATAGGTTTCAAGCCACCCAGTTGTTGCCTCCACCATGGTGAGCACATAACGCTTACCATTACGAGATCGTGGCAAGGTGATATAATCAACCTGCCATGCCTCCCCATATTTGTACTTTTGCCATCACCCTTCCTCCCAGAGAGGTTTCATTCTCTTGGCTTGTTTAATTGTGGCACATGTGTCACAGTCATGAATGATTTGCGCAATAGCATCCAT
>NW_011314925.1:0-324 GCF_000146605.3 Meleagris gallopavo | reverse complement strand
GGAGGACGTGCTTCCTTTGGGGTGTGGGGTGAGCCCTTAGAATGGGGTGAGTGATTCCTGCTTTCTTTCAGAGCTGTGAGCTCTGCTTTTCTGGAGGATCTCAAGCTGGATGGCTGTAATTAATAGGGCTATGTGCTAATTGCATCCATGCGGTGGGTGTTTTTTAAGGGCATTGTGTGCATCCTTGTTGTGTTTTAAATTCTGTTCTGCGTCTCTTCTGATTTCATTTTGCAGCCTGATGGAGTTGAAGGATTGCCTGGGCTCCTCCAATCAGTGGTGTGAGATGTGTCCAGCAGGTAATGAACATCATGCACCCCATGTTGG
>NW_011314921.1:0-510 GCF_000146605.3 Meleagris gallopavo | reverse complement strand
TCGAGTTACACGAGTCAGCAGAGGAAAGACAGAAATGAAGAATCCGGAGGACGAACGTCAGGTAAGTAAAGGGCAGCGCGAGAGGAAGGAGGCGGGCATGGCGACGAGGGAGGAGGAGGAACGCAGTGAAAGGAAGAGAAGAAGAGGAGCTCGAAGGAATGCAGAGAAAACGACGTTGAAAGGAGAGAAGAGAAGGCGTGCTTTTAGAACAGATGAAAGTAATGCAAAGGCGTGGTCTGGAAAGAAAAAGAACCACGAAAAAGGAAAGGAAACAGGAGAAGGCAAAGCCAAAGGAGCAGTAAACAAATGCGAAGAGGAAAAGAAAAATAGCAAAGTAATCAAGGAAAAAAGTACAGAGAGAAAGCAAAGGCGTAGACTGCAAGAATATGGCCAAGGAAAGAATTCAGAGAAACACAGGGAGACAATAAAAAAGCCAACAAAATCTAAGGAGAGTACGTGGGAAAAAAAGAAAGAAAACGAATGGGAATAAAAGAGAAGCAGCAAATTGAA
>NW_011314920.1:0-518 GCF_000146605.3 Meleagris gallopavo | reverse complement strand
CATTCTGTTAAAGACAGTGTTCCAGTAAGAGAATGTGAAGGAATTACCTTAGGTAATTTGAAGAAAACCTAAGAAACGATCCTTACTCTCTTGACTGTTTAAAGCATGTTCAAGGTCTAGACGAAAAAAAATACACGAGCTAACTGCTGGAATAATTCAAGATTTGCCCGTAATGTACAAAACTCTGAGAGTGTTCTCCAAAGCCAGAAAAAGCCCAGAGCCAAGAGCACGACAGCCAAGCTGATGAAAGCAGGACTCTGTTCACACAGTCCTTAGAAAGGTTCCCTCTGCATCTCTGAGTCCCCAGTCAGGGTTTATAGGCAACAGGTTTTACTCTTGCACTCAATTAAGAGATGTTCAGAGCAGATGTTTTCACTGAGTTATGCTTTAGTCCAGTCAGAATGTCTGTCCAGCGCTCGGATCACCAAGTACCTACTGTAACTAAAAGAACAACTGTTCTTCACTGAGCATAGTGACAAAGTTGTTTACCTTTGAAGCATCCACTTGCTGACAGAGCA
>NW_011314919.1:0-510 GCF_000146605.3 Meleagris gallopavo | reverse complement strand
TTTGAGCTGACCATTACTAGGCAAGCTTCCCATTTCCTCAACTTTCCCTTCTGTTCCTTTGATGATTTATAGCCATTATGTCGTCTTCGTTGTACCACTCTAGAGGAGCCATCTATAAACAGTATTTCTTCTTAATCGAAGGGTATATCTTGTCAGTCTGACATTATCTTTGTTTTATAATTGATTAAACAATTATGTTCCACATTCACTGTATCTTCAGTTCCCTTTGATAAGGAGGCAAGATTCAGGATAGAATCAATGACTATAGTTAAATTGTCTTTTTCAATTAATATGGCTTCATATTTCAGTATCCTGGAGTCTGTTAGCCACCTTCCTGCCTTCTGAGTAAGGATATTCCTTACTTGGTGTGGGGTAACAGCAATCAAATCACCCTCCAAAGGTTAATTTCCTGCTCTCTTTCACCAGTAAGGCAGCTGCTGCTACTGCCTGAACACACTCTAGCAAGCCCTGAGATAAAAGGTCTAGTAATTTAGACAGGTATGCTGTGGG
>NW_011314918.1:0-503 GCF_000146605.3 Meleagris gallopavo | reverse complement strand
CCTGGTGGACGACAGATTGGCCATGAGCCAGCAGTGTGCCCTCGTGGCCAAAAAGGCCAATGGCATTCTGGGGTGACATTAAAAAGAGCGTGTCCAGCAGGTCGAGGGAGGTGATCCTCCCCCTCTACTCTGCCCTGGTAAGGCCTCATCTGGAGTACTGTGTCCAGTTCTGGGCTCCCCAGTACAAAAAAGACAGGGATCTCTTGGAAAGAGTCCAGCGGAGGGCCACAAAGATGGTGAAGGGCCTGGAGCATCTCCCCTATGAAGAAAGGCTAAGTAAACTGGGTCTGTTTAGCCTTGAGAAAAGAAGACTGAGAGGGGACCTGATCCAGGTTTATAAATATCTGAGGTGTGGCGGCCATAGTGGTGAGGCCAGTCTCTTTTCAGTGGTACGTGGAGACAGGACGAGGGGAAACGGACATAAGCTGCAGCATAGGAAGTTTCGCACGAATGTGCGTAAGAACTTCTTCACGGTGAGGGTGACGGAGCACTGGAACAGGCTG
>NW_011314916.1:0-503 GCF_000146605.3 Meleagris gallopavo | reverse complement strand
GCTGCAGGGCACGGCAGAAACTCTAAGGATGCTGATCGTGAGTCAAGGAAGAAGAACGATAGAGTTAACAAATTGAAGGGCCCTGTCCCCAGCCAGGAGGGGAAGGGGGCAATAGAATATATTGGACTGAGTGGATTCGGTAGCGTGGCACATCAGAACCACAGAAATATGAGGCGCTGGTGGACACTGGCGTGCAGTGCACTCTAATGCCCTCGAGTCACGAAGGAACAGAATCAATTCATATTTCTGGGGTGACTGGAGGTTCCCAAAAATGTACTGTGTTGGAGGCTGAAATAAGCCTCACTGGTAAAGACTGGCAAAAACACCCAGTTGTGACTGGGCTGGGGGCTCCCTGTATACTTGGCATCAATTAGCTCAGAAGGGGGTATTTCAAGGATCCCAAGGGGTATCAATGGGCATTTGAAATAGCTGCTGTACACACAGACAAAGTTAAGCAGCTCTCTGTCTTGCCTGGCCTGTCAGAAAATCCGTCTGTTGTGGGG
>NW_011314915.1:0-425 GCF_000146605.3 Meleagris gallopavo | reverse complement strand
AGTGAAAACAGTGCAAGACCAGAGACAAGCAAGACACAGAACAAAGAGGATAGGCAGCCTTCTGTGGGCACCATGAAGCGCAATTCAGAGCTCTGGGGGAACCCTATTGTGCCAGGCTCTGGAATGGGTAAACGCTGGCGGGTGTGCATCGCCCTTACCTGCTGGGCAGACAATGACCAGTCAGCAAAGTGAGGTTCCGGGGCATGCCGGGAAATGCACATTCCACTTCCTTGCTGTTTCCACAGAGACCAACACATCTCTCCGTGCAGTTGTTACGGCACTTGGGAAGCACCGCAGCTCTGCTGCCACCTGTTGGACACAATACAGTCATGAAGGCACTGCCCTGCATCCGGGCCTCTTGCACAAACCTGTGCTCCTTGCTCGGAGCACATGGCTGCACTCTGTGCACCATGTTGCTTACCACC
>NW_011314914.1:0-359 GCF_000146605.3 Meleagris gallopavo | reverse complement strand
TTGTGCCCACTGGCCATGTCCATGTGCCACATCTACCCTTTACTTGAAACCTACAAACAACTTATCAGCTACAATAATCTGAGGAAAAATAATTGAAGAAAATACATCTATTTTTTTTCCCCTTCGCCATAAAATACTATGCATTTATTTGTGCAGTTCTTTTTTTCTAAGCATAATCTGGACTGAAGGATGATTTGGGGTCTCATAGGGAATTCTCACAGACAGGAAGGCTGTGTGCATGTGTATTTATGTCTGATTGCATGTAGAGGGGGCATGGAAATGCTCACAGTTCAGAAGGCTGGTTTGGGTCTTGCAAACTGGTTCCTTTTTCGTATGTTTAAAGGAATATTCCATAATAG
>NW_011314913.1:0-474 GCF_000146605.3 Meleagris gallopavo | reverse complement strand
GGGGATATACCGCCTGTCCGGTGTCGCGTCCAACGTCCAGAGACTCCGGTAAGAGCGCTGCGACTGACGCAGCTGTCAGCAGGGGCACGTGCCCTGTTGCGGGCGTTCAGAGGCCTGCAGGAAATGCCTTAGACAAAAAGAAAAGGTACCCCTTTTCGGAAACATCCCATCCAGCATGGCTCACGTGCTGCTGCTGACCGAGTGTTTGTTTTCTCCTGTAAATCAGGAAGCCCTTCTAATTCTTGATTGCACGTGGTGTGGCTTTTTACTTGCTTTCCTCTTCCTCAACCATTTTGGTGTCCTTCTCTCCAGCCATGAATTTGAGTGTGAGCAGGTTCCTGAGCTGACTGTCCGCGACACTCACAGCGTGAGCTCCCTCTGCAAAATGTACTTCAGGGAGCTCCCGAACCCTCTGCTCACCCACCAGCTCTACGACAAGTTCTCGGTAAGCACAAGGCAATGTCTTTCCTTTAC
>NW_011314912.1:0-507 GCF_000146605.3 Meleagris gallopavo | reverse complement strand
CTTTCATCAGACATTCCATGTGTTTCAGCATATTGTGTTGAGTACAAGCCTAGAAACTATTGCCTGAAGCGTAGGTTTAGAAAAATAAAAAGAAAACATCAGCTCAAAATAGTATGTTGAAAGAGGCCTTTCCATAGTACAAGACTTTTATTTGGGATGTTTTGAATTTGATTTTTTAGCTGACATTTTCTACCTCAGTACTTGAATTTGAGAGCTGTTGGAATGTCTCTGATATAAGAGCATTGGGATATATCCAGCCTGTACCTGTGATGTTTGAAGCCAAGAACTCTTGTTCAGGTTTTCATCTAGATTACTCTCGATTTAAGATGGTTTATAGGACATTGGATTATACACTGAGAACTTCCCATGACTTCTAATCTTGTTCCAGATTCTTTTTTTCCTCCTTTTAATTTTTCCCCTGAGATTAATATATTTCAGAATGCTTTAAGAGGAAGTGTTAAGAGGAAATTAAGAGTATTGAGAGGAAACATGGAAATACTAAAACAC
>NW_011314909.1:0-367 GCF_000146605.3 Meleagris gallopavo | reverse complement strand
ACGGGCTGGTTCGGCCCGGTCCGTGACTAGAAGGCGGAGGATCCGCGGATCCGCGCCCCCGGAAAAAAGAAATAAGGACCCGAAATAATTGAAAACAGTGGCAACAATCTAGAGGTAAAACAAAGTAATTTACTAAATATGGTATCAACAGAATTTATAAGGAGAGAGAATGTGAAATTGATAGTGGATCGGCCTTACCACAACGCTGAGATGAGAAGCGCAGGCAGAGAAGCGCAGGCGAGAAGCGCAGGCAGAGAAGCGCAAGCGAAGCAGCGCAGGCAGAGAAGCGCAAGCGAAGCAGCGCAGGCAGAGAAGAGAGCATCAGGTGACCTTGCCAGGAGTTATATCTCCTCGCTGACCGCAAAGC
>NW_011314907.1:0-512 GCF_000146605.3 Meleagris gallopavo | reverse complement strand
TCTCAACGTTTCTACCAGAAAACCCAGTTTTCGCCCGGAAATAGGACATTGTCTCAACAGAAATTACCAGTTTTCCCGCCAAAAATATGACATTTTGCCTAGAAATTGGAGATTCCCCCCCCAAAATATGACATTTTCCTCCCAGAAACTGCAGTATTCTCCCCAGAAATATCACGTTTTCTCCCAGAAACGCCACATTTCTCCATGAAAGATGACATTTGGTGACAGAAATACCCATTTTCTCCTGACAAACACAACGTTTTCTGCCAGAAATACCAGTTTAGTCCCCGAAAATTATGGCATTTTCTCCAAGAAATACCAGCTTTGTGCCCTGAAATATGACTTTTTCTCCCAGATATACCAGTTTGCTTCCGCAAAATATTGACAATATCTCCAAGTCATAGTAATTTTCTCCCCCCAAAATATTATATATTCTGCCACAAATCCCAGTTTTCTCCCCAAAAATACACCATTTTCGGCCAGGAACTGCAGTTTTCTACCCAGAAATATGA
>NW_011314906.1:0-495 GCF_000146605.3 Meleagris gallopavo | reverse complement strand
AAGGCTGTCATGAGCTATCTCCAGAGCTTTCTCTTCTCCACAGAAACAATCCCAGTTCCGTCAACATTTCTTTCTAAGAGAGGTGCTCCAGCCCTCTGATCATCTTCGTGGCCCTTCTCTGGACCTGCTCCAAAAGCTCCACATCATTCCTGTGCGTGGACGCCCCACGGCCTGGACGCAGTGCTGCACAGTGGGGCCGCACCAGAGACGCGAGTCGGAGGGGACAATCACCTCCCTCTCCCTGCTGGTCGCTCCTCTTTGAATGCAGCCCAGGATACAGTTGGCCTTCTGGGCTGCAAGTGCACACTACTGGCTTATGTCCAGCTCTTTGTCCACCAGGATCCCCGAGTCCTCCGCAGGGCTGCTCCCAAGGGCTTCTACGCCCAGTTGGTACAAGCATCTGGGTTTCCCCTTCATCAGGGACATCAACAGTGGGGTTGAGTGCACCCTAAGGACACCAAGCTGTGGGGTGCAGTGACACAGCAGAGGGACGGG
>NW_011314904.1:0-475 GCF_000146605.3 Meleagris gallopavo | reverse complement strand
GGCCAAGAGAACATGGAAGGAAATGCCAAGGATGACGGCCAGACAATACGGCAGGGAATGACCAAAACTCAACGCCGACATGAATGTGGCAACACAAAGCCAAGGGGGAATGGCCAAGAGAATGGGGCAAGGAACACAAAAATAGGAGGACAAGAGAATGTAATAGTGAAAACAGTGCAAGACCAGAGACAAGCAGGACACAGAACAAAGAGGATAGGCAGCCTTCTGTGGCACCATGAAGCGCAATTCAGAGCTCTGGGGGAACCCTATTGTGCCGGGCTCTGGAATGGGTAAACGCTGGCGGGTGTGCATCGCCCTTACCTGCTGGGCGGACAATGACCAGTCAGCAAAGTGAGGTTCCGGGGCATGCCGGGAAACGCAGATTCCAGTTCCTTGCTGTTTCCACAGAGACCAACACATCTCTCCGTGCAGTTGTTACGGCACTTGGGAGCACCGCAGCTCTGCTGCCACCTGT
>NW_011314903.1:0-523 GCF_000146605.3 Meleagris gallopavo | reverse complement strand
GGAGCCCTTTAGCAATGAAAATCGGAGTGTTGACCACCGCGCCAGTAGGCCACGTACCTATTACTGGAGGGACTCCTGAGCCTCCCACCTCCAACCAATCTCCCCCAAGGTGCAAGTAGGCCACACCACTTGGGTCCTACCTGCACCTTCCATGGCCATTTTATTCTGTGGGTGCCAGGCTCTAACTTCTCAGGGGCAGGGAGCAGAAGATTATTTTCTTTACCAATCAGGGGTCTTACCTGATGATCAGTGCCCGTCATTTGGATCCTAAGCGGGGTAGCCCACGTCGTCTGCAACATTCTCAGGGCACTGGGTCTACCATCTCGGGGTCTTTCATTCAGGTCTCGCAAGGTCTCAGATCTACAGTCTCTTTGTCACCCCTGCAGAGACTGGGAGTCTGTCTTCAGGGCAGCCTTAAGAATACCATGATTACGTTATATAACGTTCGATGAGGCCTGCCCCCGTTGCATTATATGGCAGGTGGAATCGCCAGTCGATGTTATTTTCTTCTGCCCAGCGTTGT
>NW_011314902.1:0-486 GCF_000146605.3 Meleagris gallopavo | reverse complement strand
GGACTTGTGAGCGTCCAGCTTTCAGAGCAGGTCCAAACCATCTCACCGTGGATTGTGCAGGCCTATTCTGTTCCCCATCCCTTCCTACCAGCACAAGGGAGTAACGAGTGTGCCCAGGGAGTAACTAGTCTTACTATGAAGGACTGAGGCAAAGAAGGTGTATGGGAGCTGCTGAGTCACGGCCTGAAGCACTGATTGATTGCCTGAGGCAAAGACCATGGGAGCCATGGGAGCACAGGTGGAGGCGTGAGGTGAGAAGGGTGCAGCCTGGCTCCACCTCTCCCAGACCTCATTTAAGGGCTGACTGCTGCTGGGGAAGGATCTCCCTCTGGAGATCCCTCCCTTTGGAGTCTTCTACTGCGAGCCTAGGCCACGGCCGAGCATCTAATTTTTGATGATCTCTTTCGACCATGATAATCTTTCTAATTATGAAACGTGTGTAATACCATCCGAACCACGCCACTCTGCTATCTGTACATTTGTAAT
>NW_011314899.1:0-444 GCF_000146605.3 Meleagris gallopavo | reverse complement strand
ATGATCTTTCGCTTGAGAGCCCCTGAGTGCGAGAGAGCGAACACACGCGTGCAGGGGCGCTCGAACTGTTTCTCGCGCGCCGTTTTGGTACTGGTATGCAGTGCGCATTATAAAACCGTCTGGAAACCCCTGCAAATTTCTGCTTCTCTCTTTCTTTATTCGCTCTGCCCTGAGCACGCTGAACGACAGTCGTGTTCTGAATGTGATGGAGGGAGGACGTCGAACGCGCACGGATAAGCCGAGGCGCATGACCCGGTGTTTGAATGCAGATGGTGTTAGGATTGTTCGTGTATTTGCGTGTAGGTGAGCTGCGGTAGCCTGGAGTTTCACTCGGTGATGATCGATTCGTGTTTGCCGCTTCCCATAACATGTTTTCTGCGAGAGATGAGGTATGGTTCAGCATCTCATGTACGACGAAGAGCATCATTCATCTCAACTCACCGT
>NW_011314897.1:0-450 GCF_000146605.3 Meleagris gallopavo | reverse complement strand
AAATCCTCAGTAATAATAGAAGATTAGAACCCAACT
Source organism: Meleagris gallopavo (assembly GCF_000146605.3). NCBI lineage: Eukaryota > Metazoa > Chordata > Aves > Galliformes > Phasianidae > Meleagris > Meleagris gallopavo. Next base: position 414 of record NW_011314897.1, on the reverse strand, counting down.
GTAGCTACTAGGAAAAAGAAGAAATGTGAGACGTGCCAAAATTCATTCTCAGCCCCAAGTCACTCTCCCATGCTTTATGTGCTGTTGGTGCTGATGGGTATCCACGCTGTACCAGAGCTCATGGTAACTCAGAAACTCAAATGCTGTGTTGATTACAGCCAGGATGTTCAGGGAGCAGAACGTCCCTCTCTTAACAGATGGCTGCAGCCCACAGTGTCCTGTAATCACAACATAAAATATTACTGCTCTTTCATGTTGTGTATGGGAAAACATGCTAAATTGTAGCTAGGTTTTGTAGGATCAGGAAAGTTTCTTTGGTAGGAGATAATTGGTAGGGTTTGGCTTTGGGATTTCTTTTTCTTGTTTTCTTTTTTTTCTTCTTTTTCTTTCTTCTTTTGCTACTACCAAGTAGAT
>NW_011314888.1:0-510 GCF_000146605.3 Meleagris gallopavo | reverse complement strand
TTAAACAATTCAACGGATAATCTATATAATCTTCGAACTGAAAACAAAACTGAACTCCTGCTATTCCCTATCTTACAAATCACTCATCAAATCCACTACAATATCCTCTCCTCTTAGTTATTTCATCACATCGATCAGTCCATTATCAAACAACCATCCAAAGGAAACACGTCTATGCAGAAAGAAAATCATAATTAAATTTATTTATCCGTATCACGAGACGAACACCCCGTGAGCAAACCACCTCAGCACACCCAGCTCCACTCTGATTGGAAATGGAAAGGAAAATAATCCATAAATTGTATCCCAAAAGAGGTCGTTTGCATAATTCAATCCTTAGGCTATTGGATGCGAGACGTTTTGACGCCACTGTACCCGGAATGTCCGGACGGTTTGGCTGGCTCACTGGCTCAACCATTGACTGGCGATGATCGTAAAAGCTGCGTCGTGTGGAATCATCAAATTATTCATCACGATTAGCTGAGCCGAGGCGATATTGTTTTTTAGGGC
>NW_011314887.1:0-311 GCF_000146605.3 Meleagris gallopavo | reverse complement strand
GTGTCGACTGCAGCCCAGAAGGCCAACTGTATCCTGGGCTGCATTCAAAGAGGAGCGACCAGCAGGGAGAGGGAGGTGATTGTCCCCCTCGACTCGGCTCTGGTGCGGCCCCATGTGCAGCACTGCGTCCAGGCCTGGGGCTCCAGCACAGGAATGATGTGGAGCTTTTGGAGCAGGTCCAGAGAAGGGCCACGAAGATGATCAGAGGGCTGGAGCACCTCTCTTAGAAAGAAATGTTGAGGGAACTGGGATTGTTTCTGTGGGAGAAGAGAAAGCTCTGGAGATAGCTCATGACAGCCTTCCAAGACTCG
>NW_011314886.1:0-301 GCF_000146605.3 Meleagris gallopavo | reverse complement strand
CACTCACTCCATCACCAAAGAACAAGGCATACTCCAAAGGAAGCACTCCCAGGTTCAGATGCTCGCCCCTACTCTTCCCAGCCCTTCAATGGGATCAGGGAGGGGTGGAGCCTGGCTCTGCCCCACTCCACAGCCAAACTGCCCCCAGCTGTGCTCGCAGGGCTGCACCCCGCCCCAGGTGCGGGTTCCACAAAAACAGGAGGGCAAGGGGAATGCCCAGGCAAAGGCAAGGGCCAAGAGAACATGGAAGGAAAATGCCAAGGATGACGGCCCAGACAATACGGCAGGGAACGCCAAAACT
>NW_011314885.1:0-456 GCF_000146605.3 Meleagris gallopavo | reverse complement strand
AGATGTGTAGCAGTGGAAAACCTGACTAGAATGAATTGTGGCTCGAAATAAAGGAAGAAACATAGTATTCAGAGGTAGGCGCAGTGCATTCTGCATGTAGCCAAGCCGTAGTGCATTCTGCGCTCCTTTCCGATGCGCGCACAGAAGCCCGCTCACTCGTCGGAGAAAAGCAACCGGCTGAAGTGGCTCGTTCTCGGCTACCGAGAAAAACTAGAGCGCTGCTGACGGTAGAGAGCGAATTCGGGGAGAAGCGCGTTTTCCCGGCCAACTACGGCAAAGTCTCCGGAGCGGTTCAGCGCGAATGCCGCTTTCTGCGCGTGAGAGCGAAGAAGTGCTATTCCGAAACCGACAACTGCGAATTCAGCCTCCTGCACTACCTGCGAGTGGGGGATTTTTCTCCGCAGTCCTGAAAGGATCTCCCCCTCTTTCTGAAACGCTCTCCCTGAGAGCACTACA
>NW_011314884.1:0-332 GCF_000146605.3 Meleagris gallopavo | reverse complement strand
AAAACTTCTGAATTTTGAGGTACCTTTTAGTGTTAACTGACATTGTATAAAAGCTCAAGGTGTGGATTCTAATCTTAGCACTGCTGTCCTTTTCCCAGCGTTAACCTTGTGTAAACTTTTTAATTTGCTGTCTACTTTTCAGTCTAAAGTAAAAATGTACGTTTTTTTTTTATGCTTGTGTTAACCACCTCTTCACTGACATAAAATGAATTGTGTTTGGTTAAAGAGTCTTAAGTTTAAGACACGTTTCCTAATGCAGCGTTACTGATGTGGAGAGCAAATTTGGAAGTGAGAAGTTGCTGGCATCTCTGGAAGCCCCTTTGCTTCATGTT
>NW_011314883.1:0-477 GCF_000146605.3 Meleagris gallopavo | reverse complement strand
TGAGACATCACCGTATCACTTTAGACAGAACTGTGAGAAAGAACAGAATTTCTACTTTTTCTTGAAAGAGATCTGCCAAATCTAGAAAGGACTGTCTGAACTGGAGGTCTGTCAGACAGCTGGCACAGAGTCATCAACAAAATAAGGCCATGTTCACTTACATCAACAGTGGACACACCATTCTGTATCTCTGCAAATCCTCATTCACTCAGCAGAATGAGATTGTATTCTGTGATGTTGTGCTCCCCTCTACCCCAACCTCCTCCTTTGGCCTGGCTGTTACGCCCAAGGCTTTGCTCAGGACTAGTAATGCTGTCCGACTAAATACTGCAATTAAGCCAATCATTTAATCCAACAAACAGTGAGCAGCTCACGAGTTCCTTGAGCTCAAGTTCTCATAACAAAGCTGCATGTGAACTCCCAGATTCCCCCTAAATATTCTAAAGCTTAACTGACCGTAGTCTCACGGTGGATTAT
>NW_011314879.1:0-453 GCF_000146605.3 Meleagris gallopavo | reverse complement strand
AAGCTGCTAGAAGTGCCACAGCATTACTGCCATACCTCTTGGCATCACCTACACACTGAGCATCTGTCCCTGTTCAGAGAGGAAGAGGCCAGAAATTCCTCAAAACCTGGGGGAAAGCAAAGGAAAACAAAGCAACAAGAGATCACGCTCAAACACAACGGTAACAGCCAATTCACCTAGCTGGCTAACAACTAGAAACACAGAGCTTTATAAATCCTTCAATTCTTCACAAATTCATTAGATTTTTATTGTTGGAATATCTGTACTCCTACATCGTTAGGTGCTTGGTTACTCTTTTCAAACTCAGGTCCAAGGAGCAACCTGTGGAGCACATCATCCCAATGGGATTCTGCCCTTTGACAATCTGGTTTGCTGGTTTAACTGGGCACGGCACTTGTGCATTCTGAGAAATAACACCTAGCTCTTCTTCCCCTCCTTGCTTTATACCTCTAC
>NW_011314878.1:0-511 GCF_000146605.3 Meleagris gallopavo | reverse complement strand
GGTTTCATGATTTTTCATTATCGGTATTCCACATCATAACATCATGCAATGCACTGGGGGTTGACTGCTGATGCTCAAGTTCCGGGTGCCTGTCCAGCGGAGAAGAGCAGCTACGTTTCCCCAGGGGGCTTTGCGGTCAGCGAGGAGATATAACTCCCGGCAAGGTCACCTGATGCTCTCTTCTTTGCCTGCGCTGCTTCGCTTGCGCTTCTCTGCCTGCGCTTCTTTGCTTGCGCTTCTCTGCCTGCGCTTCTCGCCTGCGCTTCTCTGCCTGCGCTTCTCATCTCAGCGTTGTGGTAAGGCCGATCCACTATCAATTTCACATTCTCTCTCCTTATAAAATTCTGTTGATACCATATTTAGTAAATTACTTTGTTTTACCTCAGATTGTTGCCACTGTTTTCAATTATTTCGGGGTCCCTTATTTTCTTTTTTCCGGGGGCGCGGATCCGCGGATCCCTCCGCCCTTCTAGTCACGGAACCGGGCCGAACCAGCCCGTAAACCGTTGAC
>NW_011314875.1:0-461 GCF_000146605.3 Meleagris gallopavo | reverse complement strand
AAAAGGGCCACAGAAAGCCTGCTTTTTCTTGGAAGAGGATGCCAATGTTGGCCTGAGCTCAATATGCATTGCTGGCATACCATGGGAAAGAGAACGAGCCAAGAAAAGCCTGAGCCACTACGAGCATCCTGGCACCCATTCCTGGCAGTCATGTGAAACTCATGCATCACTGCTGGATTTTCACCTCCACGTGCCTGCTGGCAAGCACCACAGGCTCTGGGTTTGCTCTCTCCCTTCCCCACAGTAGGCACAAAGAGTTGATTCAGGCTTCTGAGCCTTGGCACTTGGCGCCAGCTCCTGCAAATAAGTTGCAGGAGAGCATGCAGCTTTCACGAGAACCTTGCAAGATCGATGTTGTTAAAGGCACACAGATTATGCAAGATGAAATTCTTTTTTTTACAGAGATCTGCATCACATCTCTGTGTTTTGATAGAAACTCATTTCTGAATGACAATAACGTA
>NW_011314872.1:0-570 GCF_000146605.3 Meleagris gallopavo | reverse complement strand
CTAATACCACTTGTCTCCCAAGGATAGGACATTTTCCCTAAATGCTATGGCAGTTCTGCTAAGAAATACTCCTTTCCTTCCCTAAATGGGACATATGCACCCACAAAGACCACGACTCCGAGAAATTCCTCCCAGTTCCTCCCAATTACACTCCATTACATTCCTCATCATGACACTTACTCCCAGACTTTTTGGCATTTTACTGCAGAAAGACCGTTTCGATCCAGAATATATGCCATTGGCCCTCACAAACACCGATTGCCTCACAAATACGTGGCACATCCCACCAGAAAGACCATTTCTAGCCCCCAAAAGATGGCATTTACTCCCAGAAACACCAGCTTTCTCACACATTCCTCACCTTTTCCCCCCACATAAGACCTTTCCACCCAGAAATGACAGTTCTCTTAGGAATACCTCCCAATTCCCCCTAATCTGCTACACCACACTCCGCACTATGACACTTTCTCCCCAAACTAGGACGCTTTCTCCCAGAAAGGCCGCTTTTTCCCCCCAAAGTACACCGTTGGCTTCCAAAAAGAACACATTCTCCCCAAGAAATACCACCCT
>NW_011314869.1:0-543 GCF_000146605.3 Meleagris gallopavo | reverse complement strand
GGGAATCTCTTTTTTATGAGCGATATGTAATTGATGGATCATTTAGACGAGTATTGGCTTGGTTTTGGTAGATCTCAGTGGTAGTCCTCATTGAATTGCATATCTTAAGGCGTTATATGGCTAAAAAAAATTGCTCAGGTGTTTCAGAGTCTAAGGAAAAGCATAAAGAGACCAAATGTTTTTTTTTCTCGTAAATATAAATATTACTCCTTTCCATTTTTAAAATGTTATATTGTTACATCTTCGAACCAATGAGGACTGTATTATATTTGTAATTTAAATAGAAAAGGCCGGGCTGTTATATGAAGTATAAAAATAATAATAATTTACGGAATTCAATGCATATTTATTGTAAACTAGTATTTTGAGCTTAAATTGCCTATCTGTAGGCGTAAAGTACTTAAAAGACGCTTGGGCGCGGTGGCGAAGTTAAATAAATTATTAAAACATGTTTTTGTAGGTTTTTGGAAATAATTTTATTTTCCTTAATGCTTATGCATTATTTGTTTCCTATATATAAATCTTTATCGTAGACATAATATC
>NW_011314868.1:0-434 GCF_000146605.3 Meleagris gallopavo | reverse complement strand
CTTGGGGAGATTGTTGGAGGTGGAGCTCAGGAGTCCCTCCAGTAATAGGTACGTACGTGGCCTACTGGCGCGGTGGTCAACACTCCGATTTTCATTGCTAAAGGGACTCCCATCATGTCCCTGTGGCAGATCAGGACACCTCCTTTGCTGCCTGATATTATGATGCAGCCGCAACCATCCGGCCGGAAAATGTGGTACAGGCGGCCAGGACGTGCCCCTGTACAAGCGGAACTGTTGACCCAGGATAGAAACACGGCCTGTATTTTGCCCTGGAGGGCAGACCTTCCCCTCTTGGTACCTCTGAAACATCTGTATTTCTCCCCGTGAGTCTTTGAGCCTTCAGGATCACCGGAAGGAATGAAATGTCATCAAAACGTTCCAGTGTTACTGTCAGATCATGTGTAACACCCGGCGATGGTCTGCATGGGACTGAT
>NW_011314867.1:0-442 GCF_000146605.3 Meleagris gallopavo | reverse complement strand
CCAGTGGGAGACATATTCTCCCTCTTTTGGGGATACTTGTTTCTTGATAATATCTCTTCCATAGTAGGAAAAAAGAAAGGATTAACCAGTAGCAATGTAGAATGGGATGATGTCCAGGCTTGGATTAATAGTCATAATGAGCACAATCTCACTAACATCAAGATCTAAATAAAATTATGTGTTCTAATTCATGAGGGTTTCCAATTCTTCTTGGTGTCTTCTGTAATAGCCTTTCTTCAAGTGCTGCTTAACTTCAGAAGTCTGTTGATCTTGCAGTTTTTATTCAGCTGAGCCAGAACCTGTTGGATATTTTCCATTACACTTACATTCTATTCCTTCAGAGATCTCATTCCTAAGAATTCTGAAATCCTTTCTATTAGCAGTTTTCCCAGATGCCCTGGAAGCCTTGGATCAGGCCTTTGATTTTATCAGTCATGTTGCT
>NW_011314866.1:0-472 GCF_000146605.3 Meleagris gallopavo | reverse complement strand
GCCCTCCAAGAGAAGTCAGTCTTCCACAATTGTCCACTTTCTCCCACGTACTTGTCATTTTCTCCCAGAAATACCACATTTCACTTGGAAATTGGGCCTGTGCTTCCAAAAGATGGTATTTTCTCCCAGGCATACCTGTTTTCTTCAAACTACCGCACGTTTTACTCCCAAAAAGACTAGATGACAAGACCAAATTGGACACTTGCAACCAAGAGTAGGACATCTTCTCCCACTAATACCACTTGTATCCCAAGGATAGGACATTTTCCCTAAATGCTAGTGCAGTTCTGCTAAGAAATACTCCTTTCCTTCCCTAAATGGGACATATGCACCCACAAAGACCACGACTCCGAGAAATTCCTCCCAGTTCCTCCCAATTACACTCCATTACATTACCTCATCATGACACTTACTCCCAGACTTTTGGCATTTTACTGCGGAAAGACCATTTCGATCCAGAATATATGCCATT
>NW_011314864.1:0-528 GCF_000146605.3 Meleagris gallopavo | reverse complement strand
ATCTTGTTTTCTTTCTTTTTTTTTTCCTATGTTGCCCGTTGGCGCTTGGTTGGAGTTTCCCGGATCCAAATGCACTCTTCTGACCACGTGTGATGCCAAAAGAAGAGGTAGGCTCCCAAACAGGCTTTTGCAGAGTGCTGTCCATGTCATGGAATTTCTAGTACCAAGAGTTTGTGTTTCTAAGCAACGTTGTTCAGTTCTGTATGTGAAGCTTTCTTCTTTATGTCTAGGATTGGCGCCTCCACCATCATATTCTGTAGGCGTTTTGGGCTGCCCGATTTTCCGCATTGAACGTGTTGTGTTCCTCGGTAAGGTGTGAACATTATTAGACACGGAGATGTCTTGACTCTTTCCGGATGGACCGAGTCCTCTGCCAGATGCTGTTGGCCTTCTGGGCCCCCCTGAGTCGCTGCGTTCGGCTGTGCCCTGATCCCTGGAGCGGGGTAAGTGACATTGGTGTCCCTACCGGAAGGCGCTCTCTGCTTTCGTTATCCTGTGCCCAAACGCTTGCAGCATGGAACTGCGGCC
>NW_011314863.1:0-440 GCF_000146605.3 Meleagris gallopavo | reverse complement strand
CTCCGCAGCACCAGGGTGTCAGGGAAAGGCAGTCCCTCCCAGCACCACTAGTATTTGCACCTGAGGAGCTCCTTGGCACTCGTGGCCCCGGAGCCTGTTTTGCTCCACCCTCTTCCTCCACTCCTCGCAGCACATTGTGTATGTCTCCAGGTTGGCCAGGACCTGTTTCGCCCACAGTGATCGGACACTGCAACAGCACGGACAAACTCTCACTTGCATCCTCTCCAAGATGCTGCCTGCCCCAGAGCCTGCCCTCCCCCAGCCCCTGCACCCATGCTGCCGTTGGGCCCCAGCAACTCGTCGTGGTTGAACGAGCTGAAGGCCCACACCGAAGGCATTGGCGTCAGGGGCTCTCCCAGGGCGTGCTCGTGTCAGGGAGATCAGAGGAGGAAGCGTCTGCTCCCCCAGCCCCACAGGTAGTCAGTCTCTACCGCTCGCCT
>NW_011314862.1:0-408 GCF_000146605.3 Meleagris gallopavo | reverse complement strand
AAGCAAGGAGAGCTGGGCTGTTCAGCCTGGAGAAGTGAAGGCTCCAAGGGAACCTGGTAACAGCCTTTCAATACCTAAAAGGAAAGAAACAAGGGAAAATGGAGGTGAAATCTAAGGAAAATGTCTTGTACAGTGAGGGTGCTGAGGCAGTGGCACAGGTTGCCAGAGACATGGTGGATGTGCTGGCCCTTTCAAGGTGAGCCTGGCTCAGACTCTGAGCAACTTGATCTAGCTGTGGATGGTCAGCATGGGGGAGTCGGATCACATCGCAAACCTACCTGCATACAAGCAGCGCACCAACATGGGGTGCATGATGTTCATTACCTGCTGGACACATCTCACACCACTGACTGGAGGAGCCCAGGCAATCCTTCAACTCCATCAGGCTGCAAAATGAAATCAGAAGAG
>NW_011314857.1:0-547 GCF_000146605.3 Meleagris gallopavo | reverse complement strand
GTGGAGTAACTACAGTACTGGTACAGGAGGTTATTCCAAGATGCTGAGGAACTACTTGGTCTGTCAAGGAAAGCGTAACCATCAAAAGTTAAACTCATAAGGAAAAGATGAGTTGGTTACTAATTTTCTTTATTGCAGTTATTACACGGGGTGGTGTCTGTGGCAAGTTGATGTTGTGTGCTGTTACATTTTGTATTTTGGTTGCAATAGTACTATGTTTTGTGTTGTATTTATTTATTTGTTCTTGTTAGATGTGTGATTGTCACTCTTCTCCCTTCTATTTGAACCAACCTTACATTTCTATACTTCACAATGGCTGCTATTAAGGAAAGTAATAGCACTCTCATTAGTGGGCATGAATATCGTAATGGAAATAATATAATGAGCAGGTGTCGATTGGTAAAAGTTTCTGGTGGCTGGGCAGAGATGGGAGAACTCAAACTCCCACTAGGCATAGTGAGAACTATTTGGAGCCACTATCAAAATCCAAGGAGGTTAAAAGGGTAAATAACCCATTGGTAAGGTATAATACAGGATACCATAGCTT
>NW_011314856.1:0-483 GCF_000146605.3 Meleagris gallopavo | reverse complement strand
GACTCGGGCTCTGGTGCGGCCCATGTGCAGCACTGCGTCCAGGCCGTGGGGCGTCCAGCACAGGAATGATGTGGAGCTTTTGGAGCAGGTCCAGAGAAGGGCCACGAAGATGATCAGAGGGCTGGAGCACCTCTCTTAGAAAGAAATGTTGAGGGAACTGGGATTGTTTGTGTGGGAGAAGAGAAAGCTCTGGAGATAGCTCATGACAGCCTTCCAAGACTCAAAGGGAGCGCATAAGCAGGAGGGGGCAACGGCTGTTTAGGAGGGTGGATAGCGATAGGACAAGGGGAAATGGTTTTGAAGTGAGACAGGGGAGGTTTAGGTTGGTTATTAGGAGGCAGCTTTTCACGCACAGGGTGGTGACGCACTGGAATGTGTGCTTGAGAGTCACTTCCAGGATGATCTGCTCCATGATCCGTGACCAGCACAGAGGTGAGACTGACATGCTGGTAGTTCCCCGCGTCACACTTTCTATCCTTCCTA
>NW_011314855.1:0-526 GCF_000146605.3 Meleagris gallopavo | reverse complement strand
CACCAGGTCGCACAGGTAGGCATCCAGGCGAGACTTGAATATCTCCAGAGAAGGAGACCTCCACCAACCTCCCTGGGCAGCCTGTTCCAGTGCTCCGTCACCCTCACCGTGAAGAAGTTCTTACGCACATTCGTGCGAAACTTCCTGTGCTGCAGCTTATGTCCGTTTCCCCTCGTCCTGTCTCCACGTACCACTGAAAAGAGACTGGCCTCACCGCTATGGCCGCCACACCTCAGATATTTATAAACCTGGATCAGGTCCCCTCTCAGTCTTCTTTTCTCAAGGCTAAACAGACCCAGTTTACTTAGCCTTTCTTCATAGGGGAGATGCTCCAGGCCCTTCACCAACTTTGTGGCCCTCCGCTGGACTCTTTCCAAGAGATCCCTGTCTTTTTTGTACTGGGGAGCCCAGAACTGGACACAGTACTCCAGATGAGGCCTTACCAGGGCAGAGTAGAGGGGGAGGATCACCTCCCTCGACCTGCTGGACACGCTCTTCTTAATGCACCCCAGAATGCCATTGGCCT
>NW_011314853.1:0-326 GCF_000146605.3 Meleagris gallopavo | reverse complement strand
ATATCTGAAACTCCTCTTAAGTCAGATGTAGTCCGAAGGGACATTACTGCTAGAGGAACTCTCATGGCAGTTGGGGGGAATGGTTTTGGTTTTCTCATTAAGTAAGGGGAGATGTATTACTCAGGAAGAATCCTTCATCTCACTAACTCTTTAATAAATAACAAAAATGGACCCTTAAACTGAAGAGAAGTAAAGAGCTGAGTATGTTTTTCAGCTCATGGTAGATGGCAGCATTCTCTAAGGATAGTGACCATATAGCAAAACCCATGGAAGTAACCAAAATTATGGGATAAATTCGCAGCTGGATTAAAACAACACAGGTGCTC
>NW_011314851.1:0-334 GCF_000146605.3 Meleagris gallopavo | reverse complement strand
ACTCTTTCTTTGTTCTTTGTCTTTTTAGGTTTTCTGTTTTCTTTTGTTTGTTTGTTTTGTTTTTGTCCTTTTTATTTAATTTTTACTTTTTGTTTTAGTTTTGTTTGTTTTTGTTTTGAGTGTCGCTGTTTTCCTTTGCTTTCTTTGTTTTTCTTTAGTTTCCTTACGTTTTTTTTCTTTGCTTTCCACTGTTCTCTTCAGCTTGGTTAGATTTTCTTTGCAGTTACTTCCTCTTTCATTCGCTTGTTTTTTCCACCCTTTCTTTGTCTGAATCCTTTGCTTTGCCATGATATTGCACTGTATGTCTTTGCTTTTTCTTTCTATTCCTTCTCGT
>NW_011314849.1:0-458 GCF_000146605.3 Meleagris gallopavo | reverse complement strand
GTTTTTTAGCAGGGAACCCTGAGCGGTACTTTAAGGGCTGGTAGGTATTTGGAGCTGGAAGCTGCTTCCTTCACTTGAGAGTGTGGGGGAGGTATTGGGTCCTTGGAATGGGGGTAAGTGGTTCTTTTTTCTTTCAGGGCTGTGATCTTCTGTTTTTGGGGGATGGCAAGTGCACTGAAGGGCTGCTAGCTGTAAGAGCAGCATGTGAATCTGGAGACTGCTTCCTTTGGGGTGTGGGGTGAGCCCTTAGAATGGGGTGAGTGATTCCTGCTTGATTTCAGAGCTGTGAGCTCTGCTTTTCTGGAGGATCTCAAGCTGGATGGCTGTCATTAATAGGGCTATGTGCTAATTGCATCCATGCGGTGGGTGTTTTTAAGGGCATTGTGTGCATCCTTGTTGTGTTTTAAATTATGTTCTGCGTCTCTTCTGATTTCATTTTGCAGCCTGATGGAGTTGAA
>NW_011314845.1:0-490 GCF_000146605.3 Meleagris gallopavo | reverse complement strand
AAGGATGAGGCCCAGACAATACGGCAGGGAACGCCAAAAACTGAATGCCGACATGAATTGGGCAACACAAAGCCAAGGGGTCATTAGGCCAAGAGAATGGGGCAAGGAACACAAAAATAGGAGGACAAGAGAATGTAATAGTGAAAACAGTGCAAGACCAGAGACAAGCAAGACACAGAACCAAGAGGATAGGCAGCCTTCTGTGGGCACCATGAAGCGCAATTCAGAGCTCTGGGGGAACCCTATTGTGCCGGGCTCTGGAATGGGTAAACGCTGGCGGGTGTGCATCGCCCTTACCTGCTGGGCGGACAATGACCAGTCAGCAAAGTGAGGTTCCGGGGCATGCCGGGAAATGCACATTCCACTTCCTTGCTGTTTCCACAGAGACCAACACATCTCTCTGTGCAGTTGTTACGGCACTTGGGAGCACCGCAGCTCTGCTGCCACCTGTTGGACACAATACAGTCATGAAGGCACTGCCCTGCATCCG
>NW_011314843.1:0-311 GCF_000146605.3 Meleagris gallopavo | reverse complement strand
CTTTATCTAGTGAGGATGTATCAAGTTGTAAGCCCAATATGTAGTATGAAAAGGCAGTTTTCCAGATTGAAAAAAAAAAAAAATGCAGATGCACTTAATCTAAGTCTAAGAGAGGTAATAAATTATTGAGAAGTACAGGAAACAATGAATTATGCTGAATTGAACTGGAAGGTTTTCTTGGTATCAGCTAAAAGTGTTAGTGATGAGTTCAGAACAGTGATAAAACTACTAATGAGTTTTAGTGATAGAGAATTGAGAAATACTTTTAATTGAGAATAACTGAAAAATCAATACTGAGGACAGAAATCACA
>NW_011314840.1:0-372 GCF_000146605.3 Meleagris gallopavo | reverse complement strand
CTAAAGTTGATGCTTTTTGTGTGTTTCAGTAATTGTTCTATTTTTAGTCCAAGTTTTTATTATCTCCCAAATCTTGTATTGTCACTTTAAATCTGAGTAATCTGGATCATAAGTGACATAAAGCTTTACTATATGAAGTCTGCCATTTTGAATTTATCACCTAAGCTGGTTATTCAACTGGAGCTGCTGCAGGGGCTGAAAACACATTTTGTGACCCTTGCTTATCACCTTGGCTAGTGTCCTGCATGCAAACTTCATAGACCAGTATACAGCTCAGTTAAACTAGCTCCTTTTTTAAAAAATGGGTACAGTGCAACAATGAACCATGTGTTGGGCATCTGCAGAATTGTCAATGTGTCTCCATTTTGTTCA
>NW_011314837.1:0-435 GCF_000146605.3 Meleagris gallopavo | reverse complement strand
GAGAATGGCCATTACAACTAAGACCAAATCGTTACGGAAAGTCGTATAGGATAGAGTGTTGAATGATGAAGAACGTGAACGTACAACTGGATCACCATTTAATCTGAGTCCAAGATTCTTCAGGGTATTATTCAAGTAAAGATTGTACGTGTATAGAACTCTCCATTGCATCAGGAAAGCTTCAAGAAGATGGTAAGGTCAAGACTCACAACACGTGTCTCCAACATCTGAGCAAAGATTCCTCAAAATCGTCTGCCAATATTCCAATCTCCACACGTCTACATAGAAGGACAGCTATCAGCCACCTCCGTAATATCTTTTGCTTTCCACCTTGAGTGTGATATTGAAAGCGAAACTACCTCCAAGGGCTTACCTTTTCCACACCGTCTAGTCAGCTTGCACTTCAAGGATAGACACTTTCCTTCGCCGATGTCA
>NW_011314835.1:0-354 GCF_000146605.3 Meleagris gallopavo | reverse complement strand
AACAATAGGAAAATAAAAACGACTATAAAGGAAAAGGACAACGAGATCCATGCACACACACACACACACACATTTGTGGAGGGCAGGAGGAAGTTGGGGACAACGTCAGTTGTATCAGAGGCTGCACAGCTCCCCGCACACTGCTTAGCTCCTGGTCCCCAAACACACATTTGGGGAGGGAGGCATTCCCAGAGCACTTGGAGAGCACTGAGCTGCCTGCATGGATGGCACTTACATAAAAAGAAGCGGCCAAAAATAAATAAATAAGAAGAGGAGGCAGCAGCACTCCCCCCACGGTGATGTATGTGATTTTTGGTGCCTGACAGGCCCCGAGCCTCCGGGGAGCCGCATTGA
>NW_011314834.1:0-416 GCF_000146605.3 Meleagris gallopavo | reverse complement strand
AAGGAACCTTTAACATCCATGAGCCATCCTGTGCAGGCAGAGCTGCTCTGAGCTGAGATTCCTGACTTGACCGAAGCTGCGCTCTCAAGCCTGAAGCTTGTGCCTACCTGAAAGCCATGCTTGCCTCTCCACCAGGGGCTCAGCTCCTTTGCTGGCATAGCAATAACGCACACGATGTCTCCCACCTGCAAGAGATTGCAACGTCAATCCCAGCTTCAGCACGGCTGGGAGGAAAGTACAGCTCAAACGACTGCATTCTTCTGCACTGCCAAATACTGTCGAGCTGGAGAGCAATTGCACCAGTGCAGTTCTTAAGGCATCTGCCGTTGTACAACTGAACCTGGAGGTAGAAGAGTCACTACGATACACAACGCAGAGAATACAGCTGTTCAGTAGGAAATGGTTCTCAAAAGCAG
>NW_011314832.1:0-454 GCF_000146605.3 Meleagris gallopavo | reverse complement strand
ATTTATTCTGGACAATTGACTAAAATTTACTCAATACTAACCCAAAGGAAGAAGAAAAAAAAGAAGACATACTCCAATATTTCAACTCACCATTTGAATGCAAGCACAGATTCATGGGGAAGGGACAGAAGGCTGTCTTTTCTCAGATCTTAATTATGCCAGATAGCTCTAGATCAGGCCCATCAAACAAACCACCATGTCAGAAAAGCATCCTCTGCAGCTGGCTCTTCCCAACTCTGCTGCCTTTCCGTTCTGAGCAATGCAAACAAAGTGTGAATGCAGCAATCTCCAGGCTCCAGGGCTATCATTTCATCTGTCAGTTTGTGTAGGTGCATCACAAAGGTATAGAAAACAGAGGTGTTATTTAGAAGTTCAGTATTTAAAGCCACAAGTAGGATAGTTTTCTGGATTCCCTTTCACTCGAAAACTTAAATCATTCTCATTTAATCAGGTT
>NW_011314830.1:0-475 GCF_000146605.3 Meleagris gallopavo | reverse complement strand
CGGATGTGATCCGACTCCCGCATGCTGACCATCCACAGCTAGATCAAGTTGCTCAGAGTCTGAGCCAGGCTCACCTTGAAAGGGCCAGCACATCCACCATGTCTCTGGCAACCTGTGCCACTGCCTCAGCACCCTCACTGTACAAGACATTTTCCTTAGATTTCACCTCCATTTTCCCTTGTTCTTTCCTTGAGGTATTGAAAGGCTGTTAGCAGGTTCCCTTGGAGCCTTCACTTCTCCAGGCTGAACAGCCCAGCTCTCCTTGCTTACAGGACAGGGGTTCCATCCTTGGGTTCGTGTTTGTGGCTGTACTCTGGATGCACTCGCACAGCTCCATGTCTCCCTGCACTGAGGACTCCGCATCTGGACGCAGCACTGCAGCTGAGGCCTCACCAGCGCAGAGCAGAGGGATGGGGATCTCCTCCCTTCGCCCGCTGACTGCGCATCTTTGGATGCAGCCCAGGATACGGTTGGC
>NW_011314827.1:0-457 GCF_000146605.3 Meleagris gallopavo | reverse complement strand
GGAGGAGACCAAGGCCAGGTTGGATGGGGCCGTAGGCAGCCTGGTCTAGTCCCGCATGAAATGTGGAGGCTGGCAGCCCAGCCTGAGGCACAGGGGTTGGAGCTTGATGATCCTTAAATCCCTTCCATCCCAAGACATTCTAGGATTTCACCAAGTCCAGTCATAAACTCAGGAGAATTGGGCCAAATCTCTGTACGTTCCGATGGAGCTTAATGCACTCCTCTTGCTTAGCTTGCTCTACTTGGGGATTAAGGATCGTCTTGAAAAGCCACGTTCTGACCAAGTGGATCACTAGCAAACCAAACCTCTATCTGTCCACCAGGGACACTGGCTGTTCTCAGCCACGTCCTGACTTGCAGGAGAACTGCCTTTGCCCTCCCTCATTCTCCCTGCCTACAAAACAGCAGCCATACGCCCCGTGGTATGCACGAAGGATCATCAACACAGAGGATAACGT
>NW_011314825.1:0-448 GCF_000146605.3 Meleagris gallopavo | reverse complement strand
GTTTGCAGACTGGCTGCAAGGAGCTCCATGCATCCCTGCAATCCCTAATTACACAGCGCAGACAGAGGCTCGCAGGTCGGCTGTGAGCCCTCGCCCATGGTGAGCCGTGCCAGAACAACGTCCTGCTGCTGAGAGCACTGCTGCACGCTGCTCTCCTGCAAGCTGGTGGGCATGGCCTCACTGCTGCTGGCAGCACAAGCAGGCAGGGATCACCTGAGGGCATAAGTATGGCCAGAAGGATGCACTGCCAGTGTGAGTTCATACCCAACTGCAGGCACAGAGTGGGACAAAACGGCTTCTAAATCACCCCATATACCCTGTTCTCTTCCTTTTGTGACTAATGATCCCTCTGCCATTTTGCATGGCCACATCGTCGTTCCTGCTCTTGGCACTCAGCACCTTGGCTCAGGCACCTTTAGCTGGTTCTTTCCCACACATCTGAATAACA
>NW_011314823.1:0-409 GCF_000146605.3 Meleagris gallopavo | reverse complement strand
GGAGAGGAGAGGAGTCCCATCCCTTCTTCCTGTCATTCTAATTCAGGCCACAGAATGATTTCCTGATCTGGTGGATCTGACAGCACCACACAGTGTCGCTGAGTGCATTCCGTTCAGCAGGGAATTGGCTCTGCAGGGCTGTCAGTGGTTCCTGCCAGGAGTTCAGCCTTCCATCAGCTGGGTGTTGACTGCGGTGCCTCTCCTGGGCTGTCAGCAGTGCTGCTCCCAACACAGCACACACTGGGTGGTCCTGAGCCCAACCAGTTCTCAGTAGGGAAGGGCACCCAGTGCACCTTTTCAGCTCCTCAGGAGCAGGGGAGCAGCCCAGCACTGGCATTGCCCAGGCAGCCATGGCTTGTCCCTGCTCGGACCTCTCCTGGCATGGAGCCTTCCTGGGGTAGAGCTGAGA
>NW_011314821.1:0-529 GCF_000146605.3 Meleagris gallopavo | reverse complement strand
GAGGGCAGACCTTGGCCTCTTTCGGACCGTGGTTGAGAGGGTCCCTTAGGAGGCAGTTCTGGAGCGCACAGGAGCCCAGGAAGCGGGGAATGCTTTTAAGGGAGTTATTTTAAAAGTGCAGGAGCTGACCATCACTAAGTCACGCAAGACAAGTTGACGGGCAAGGAGGCCGGTCAGGCTGAACAGAGGCCTTTGGCTGGAACGCGGGAACAAAAGTAAAGTTTATGGTATTTGGAAGAATGGGCAAGCAACTTATGACCATTACGAGTACGTAGTGCAGCCATTCAGGGAGAAAATTAGAAAAGCCAAGGCCCAGCTAGAACGGAGCTTGGCCGCTAAGGTGAAGAACATCAGTAAATATTTCTATAAATACATCAACAGCAAGAGGAAGCCTAGGCAGAATCTCCATCCCCTGTTGGATGATGCTGAGGGCAACATGGTGACCAAGGATCAGGATAAGGCTGAAGTACTTAATGCCTTCTGTATGATTACAAATGTACAGATAGCAGAGTGGCGTGGTTCGGATGGT
>NW_011314819.1:0-343 GCF_000146605.3 Meleagris gallopavo | reverse complement strand
AAAACAAGTAATTTTAAATGTGCTAACGAAAACAAATAGAAATTAGTACAAGTTAAAACAACAAAAAAAAAGCTGATTGAAATGACAGTTGGAATACTGAACTGTTAAACAAAGGCAAGAGCATCAGAATGCTCATTTGGCATAAATTTCTCAAGCCCAAGAAGTTTTGTGTAGATCAGCCACCTCCTCTTACCTCACCTCACCACTTCAGGACACCACAAAGACTGACTACTTCCACAAAGATCCCCAGATCTTAAAATGCTTTGCCAAAACCACGTAGCAGCACATTCTTCTACAAGAGACAGGTATCTGTCTGCCCATCCCTATGTTGTTAGGCCTGGTC
>NW_011314818.1:0-371 GCF_000146605.3 Meleagris gallopavo | reverse complement strand
GGGGTTGGAACGAGATGGTCTTAGAGGTCCCTTACCAAAACAAAGCAAACCAAACCATCCTGTGATTGTATGAAACTATGTACAGCGGTTCTTTTTAATACAAAACTAAACTCTATGATTACGTGACTCTCTATGGCTTTCAGTTAGGAATACATCATTTCAGCCATAGGAGACATTTCTTTGGAATAAATAAATAATGTTCGAGGTATCCTGTTATGTCCTCAACGTTTGTATCGTCCGCGGAAGTGTGGGCCTCCTCAGAGTAGAATGCAGGCGGACTCGAGGAGGCTGTTCCACACGAGGATCTGTTAGGCATGGATAAGGAAAGGAAATCCGAGGAGGTTTGGCTGGTGTGTGAGTTAGAGTGAAGT
>NW_011314817.1:0-301 GCF_000146605.3 Meleagris gallopavo | reverse complement strand
CGAGGTACGAACGTCCCGTGGTGGAGGAAGAAAAGGTGACAGCACACCTCTTAGGAAGGATAGAAAGTGTGACGCGGGGAACTACCAGCATGTCAGTCTCACCTCTGTGCTGGTCACGGATCATGGAGCAGATCATCCTGGAAGTGACTCTCAAGCACACATTCCAGTGCGTCACCACCCTGTGCGTGAAAAGCTGCCTCCTAATAACCAACCTAAACCTCCCCTGTCTCACTTGAAAACCATTTCCCCTTGTCCTATCGCTATCCACCCTCCTAAACAGTCGTTGCCCCTCCTGCTTATG
>NW_011314816.1:0-482 GCF_000146605.3 Meleagris gallopavo | reverse complement strand
GCGCAAGCCACGGAATCCACGACTCCCCGCACCTCACCATCCAACGCTACATCCCGGATCCACCCTGACTACGGCTTACGACATCCCACAACACCCACCCGAGCCAAGCCAGCGTGACACCACGGCATTAGCAACCCTGCAGCGGCCCTCTTCACGGCACCGCACGCGCCCGCACACACACACACGCGCGCACACACGCACACGCACACAAACACACACACGCCTCCTTGCCCTTCCAAACATACTCAAACACCGACCGCCCCCCACCCCAACATCATCACGGGCCACCATCACTGGTGTGCCTGGTCTATCCCTCTGTACTGGACCACTACAGGCAGCCTGGGGCTCAGCCACCCTGCCGTCAATGGGCTACAACAGCCTGCGCGCACGAGATCCCTGTCCCAAATACAGTCAGGGTATTGTGTCTGTGATGGGACGTGACGTGACGGGGTAGCACGTGGCAAGACGCCCTGCAGCCTGCC
>NW_011314815.1:0-421 GCF_000146605.3 Meleagris gallopavo | reverse complement strand
AACAGAATTTATAAGGAGAGAGAATAGTGAAATTGATAGTGGATCGGCCTTACCACAACGCTGAGATGAGAAGCGCAGGCAGAGAAGCGCAGGCGAGAAGCGCAGGCAGAGAAGCGCAAGCGAAGCAGCGCAGGCAGAGAAGCGCAAGCGAAGCAGCGCAGGCAAAGAAGAGAGCATCAGGTGACCTTGCCGGGAGTTATATCTCCTCGCTGACCACAAAGCCCCCTGGGGAAACGTAGCTGCTCTTCTCCGCTGGACAGGCACCCGGAACTTGAGCATCAGCAGTCAAACCCCCAGTACATTGCATGATGTTATGATGTGGAATACCGATAATGAAAAATCATGAAACCATGACATTCCACCCCTTATTCCACATCACTACATCATGCTTAATATAGACAAACAAAATATAAACACACGC
>NW_011314814.1:0-419 GCF_000146605.3 Meleagris gallopavo | reverse complement strand
TCTCCCTCTCCTCTCCCTTCCCTTTACCTTTCTTCTCTGTGTTTTGAAGTGCTTTTTTGTTATACATCTATCTTTTGCAGTTCCTCCAAACATCATTTCTTAAACGCACAACTTTCTATACAACTGGAGCCTAAATGAATGTAAATCCCACATCTTATTAAAAGTTGTGTCTCTCTCTCACAAGCTAAAGGAGAAATATTTTTAGTTGGGCCCCATTCTACTTGCAAGCCAATATACCTGTCTTATTGAATAAAAACTGTATAGAAAAACTCATACTAAAATTTTGTACTTTTTTTTTTGCTATTATGGTTTGTCAGATGTTTTATTACATCTTGGACACACATAACTAAACAATTTCAAAAGAAAATGGACTATTTATATTCATCTGCTAGAGACCTGCAGCCAGCTCTTTGCCCCTT
>NW_011314813.1:0-427 GCF_000146605.3 Meleagris gallopavo | reverse complement strand
GCCATGCCCTGGGGTGGGAGCACTTGTGGGAACATGGCACCCAGCACCTTAGATTTGATGAGGACGGTGTGCGATCGGGAGGAGAGGCAGTGCTGAGCTGGTGGAACGGTTTCACACGTCAGAGCCTTTGGGTGATGGTGGGCTGGGGATTTTCCCATCACGTGTGGCTTGCGTGTGGATGGAGAGGGACTGGCAGCTGCTTTACCTTTCTTGCCCCGGCCAAGACGTGGCAAAAGCCTTTTGGAGGCCCTGCAGGGTTTCCCGGGCGGTGGTTTGGGTGCAAACTCCCGCTGAAACCTGTACAAAAGGAGAAGACGCGGTGTGAGCCAGGGCTCCAGCTGCCCTATCTGCTGGCTGGGATCAGCTGCTCACAGGCAGATTCTCGCATCGCCTTGAGGCCGTTCTTCCCAGGATCGACTGCGCCCCA
>NW_011314812.1:0-520 GCF_000146605.3 Meleagris gallopavo | reverse complement strand
ACCCTTTTGATCTGTTTTTCTTCTTTCTTCCATGTTGCCCGTTGGCGCTTGGTTGGAGTTTCCCGGATCCAAATGCACTCTTGTGACCACGTGTGATGCCAAATGAAGAGGTAGGCTCCCAAACAAGCTTTTGCAGAGTGCTGTCCATGTCATGGAATTTCTAGTACCAAGAGTTTGTGTTTCTAAGCAACGTTGTTCAGTTCTGTATGTGAAGCTTTCTTCTTTATGTCTAGGATTGGCGCCTCCACCATCATATTCTGTAGGCTTTTGGGCTGCCCGATTTTCCGCATTGAACGTGTTGTGTTCCTCGGTAAGGTGTGAACATTATTAGACACGGAGATGTCTTGACTCTTTCCGGATGGACCGAGTCCTCTGCCAGATGCTGTTGGCCTTCTGGGCCCCCCTGAGTCGCTGCGTTCGGCTGTGCCCTGATCCCTGGAGCGGGGTAAGTGACATTGGTGTCCCTACCGGAAGGCGCTCTCTGCTTTCGTTATCCTGTGCCCAAACGCTTGCAGCATGG
>NW_011314810.1:0-316 GCF_000146605.3 Meleagris gallopavo | reverse complement strand
GGGGAGTCGGATCACATCGACAAACCTACCTGCATACAAGCAGCGCACCAACAGTGGGGTGCATGATGTTCATTACCTGCTGGACACATCTCACACCACTGACTGGAGGAGCCCAGGCAATCCTTCAACTCCATCAGGCTGACAAAATGAAATCAGAAGAGACGCAGAACATAATTTAAACACAACGAGGATGCACACAATGCCTTAAAAACACCCACCGCATGGATGCAATTAGCACATTAATTACAGCCATCCAGCTTGAGATCCTCCAGAAAAACAGAGCTCACAGCTCTGAACGAAAGCAGGAATTACTCAC
>NW_011314806.1:0-438 GCF_000146605.3 Meleagris gallopavo | reverse complement strand
TTTTTTAGCAGGGATCCCTGAGCATACTTAAGGGCTGGTAGGTATTTGGACCTGGAAGCTGCTTCCTTCACTTCAGAGTGTGGAGGAGTATTGGTCCTTGGAAGTGGGGTAAGTGGTTTCTTTTTTTCTTTCAGGGCTGTGATCTCTCTTTTGGGGGGATCCCAAGTGCGCTGAAGGGCTGCTAGGTGTAAGAGCAGCATCTGAATCTGGAGACTGCTTCCTTTGGGGTGTGGGGTGAGCCCTTAGAATGGGGTGAGTGATTCCTGCTTGATTTCAGAGCTGTGAGCTCTGCTTTTCTGGAGGATCTCAAGCTGGATGGCTGTAATTAATAGGGCTATGTGCTAATTGCATCCATGCGGTGGGTGTTTTTAAGGGCATTGTGTGCATCCTTGTTGTGTTGTAAATGATGTTCTGCGTCTCTTCTGATTTCATTTTGCA
>NW_011314804.1:0-442 GCF_000146605.3 Meleagris gallopavo | reverse complement strand
CCCAAGAAATACCACCCTTCTCCAATACAATGACATTACCTCCCAGTAATGCTACCTTGGGCCCAAACATTGGACAGCTTCTCCCACAACTACTACTTTTCCATCCAAAAGAGGACATCTTCTCCCAAAGAATGCTATTTTCTCCCGGAAACAAAGCAGCTTTCTCACAAATGGGTGGCATTTTCCAACCAACTATGCTACTCTCTCCCAGAAAGAGCACTTTTTCTGACAAGTACCTTCCCTTTTCTCTCAAAAATACTGCTAGGCACTCCTCAACAGGACATTTTCTCCCATCTACACCCCGTTTTCTCCCCAAAGGACCCCTTTTCACACCAAAAATACCACACTTGCCCTCCAAGAGAAGTCAGTCTTTCCCACAATTGTCCACTTTTCTCCCACGTACTTGTCATTTTCTCCCAGAAATACCACATTTCACTTGGAA
>NW_011314803.1:0-466 GCF_000146605.3 Meleagris gallopavo | reverse complement strand
GCAGGTAATGAACATCATGCACCCCATGTTGGTGCGCTGCTTGTATGCGGTAGGTTTGCGATGTGATCCGACTCCCCCATGCTGACCATCCACAGCTAGATCAAGTTGCTCAGAGTCTGAGCCAGGCTCACCTTGAAAGGGCCAGCACATCCACCATGTCTCTGGCAACCTGTGCCACTGCCTCAGCACCCTCACTGTACAAGACATTTTCCTTAGATTTCACCTCCATTTTCCCTTGCTCTTTCCTTTAGGTATTGAAAGGCTGTTACCAGGTTCCCTTGGAGCCTTCACTTCTCCAGGAGGCTGAACAGCCCAGCTCTCCTTGCTTACAGGAGAGGGGTTCCATCCTTGGGTTCGTGTTTGTGGCTGTACTCTGGAAGCACTCGCACAGCTCCATGTCTCCCTGCACTGAGGACTCCACATCTGGACGCAGCACTGCAGCTGAGGCCTGACCAGCGCAGAGCAG
>NW_011314802.1:0-336 GCF_000146605.3 Meleagris gallopavo | reverse complement strand
GGGGTAAGTGGTTTTCTTTTTTCTTTCGAGGGCTGTGATCTCTTCTTTTGGGGGGATCCCAAGTGCGCTGAAGGGCTGCTAGGTGTAAGAGCAGCATCTGAATCTGGAGACTGCTTCCTTTGGGGGTGTGGGGTGAGCCCTTAGAATGGGGTGAGTGATTCCTGCTTGATTTCAGAGCTGTGAGCTCTGCTTTTCTGGAGGATCTCAAGCTGGATGGCTGTCATTAATAGGGCTATGTGCTAATTGCATCCATGCGGTGGGTGTTTTTAAGGGCATTGTGTGCATCCTTGTTGTGTTGTAAATGATGTTCTGCGTCTCTTCTGATTTCATTTTGCA
>NW_011314801.1:0-528 GCF_000146605.3 Meleagris gallopavo | reverse complement strand
GCTTGGACATTAAAAGAGCGTGTCCAGCAGGTCGAGGGAGGTGACTCCTCCCCCTCTACTCTGCCCTGGTAAGGCCTCATCTGGAATACTGTGTCCAGTTCTGGGCTCCCCAGTACAAAACAGACAGGGATCTCTTGGAAAGAGTCCAACGGAGGGCCACAAAGATGGTGAAGGGCCTGGAGCATCTCCCCTATGAAGAAAGGCTAAGTGAACTGGGTCTGTTTAGCCTTGAGAAAAGACGACTGAGAGGGGACCTGATCCAGGTTTATAAATATCTGAGGTGTGGCGGCTATAGTGGTGAGGCCAGTCTCTTTTCAGTGGTACGTGGAGACAGGACGAGGGGAAACGGACATCAGCTGCAGCATAGGAAGTTTTGCACGAATGTGCGTAAGAACTTCTTCACGGTGAGGGTGACGGAGCACTGGAACAGGCTGCCCAGGGAGGTTGTGGAGTCTCCTTCTCTGGAGATATTCAAGTCTCGCCTGGACGCCTACCTGTGCGACCTGGTGTAGGGAACCTGCTTTGGCA
>NW_011314798.1:0-516 GCF_000146605.3 Meleagris gallopavo | reverse complement strand
ATTCCCCATGCTACACGCATTAGTATATAGGCACTTAAGAGAAGCCAGCAATCCCCCCACCCCTCTCCAAGCCTTTGAACTCCACTGTCTCCACCCATCAAGTTCTGTTTGGAGCCTCGAACTGCCCCTCAGTCCCAGCGGTCCTCATTTTTGTCCCTTCCCCCTTCATACCTAGTTTAAACCTGTCAATAAGTCCTGCCAGTTCCTCGGCTAGAACCCTGGGGAAAGTCCCCATGGAGACAGGCTGCATCCATCTGCAGCCATCATGCCAGGTGCCGAGTAAATTGCCCCATGATCAAAAAAACAAAACTCCTGCGTTTGCACCAACTCCTAAGCCATTTGTTCAAGAGATGGGTTTTTAGGCTCATCCCAGTATCGTTTCCTGCCACTGAAGGTACAGATGTAATGACCACCTGCACACCTGTTCCTTCAACTACCCGTTTCATTGTTGTTATTGCAAATCCACATCAATTGACATCAGCAGTAATGAGACTGGAAGATATTTGCCAGATGAGT
>NW_011314797.1:0-470 GCF_000146605.3 Meleagris gallopavo | reverse complement strand
GGGACGGCCAGTCCCTTATAAAATTGATTCGGATAGCACTCAGCACATTACTGGCAAAGAACATATTCCAGAAGCTACTATGCCTACTCAATGCAAACACCCGTAAGCACGCCACACTTACCATCTGTCTGCCCTCGTGTGCCACGTGTCTGCACCATCAAGCTTGATAAACAGCCATATGGAGCCAAATGCTGCTCAGTGGTCCTGGAGACAACAGGCTGCTCCTCCAGTTGACACTGCTGCATGCCCTGTGTGACATTTTGTCAGGTCTTTACTAAGCCAGCCTTGCCCTCCTACGATCGAGGTCAGTCTTAGTTACTGTTAGGATATTAATTAATAAGCTTCCTCTTTCAGAAATATTCCTGAAGAAGAAATACATGCAGCTGTTGGTAGCGTATTGAGAAACACAATGTTTCACGGTGGCTCTGGGAACCCAAAACTAGACACAGCGCTTTTGAGGTTGTCTTTTG
>NW_011314795.1:0-478 GCF_000146605.3 Meleagris gallopavo | reverse complement strand
TCGTCACTCATCTTGAAACTTACCAACGTGTGGCGATGAAATTGTATAAGCGTCGCGGTGTATTGGATCTGTGTATTTAGGGGAAAAGCTCACCCTTTTAGTCAACCTAACCATTGGCTCACGCCGTGAAGGGGTGGAGTGTATGGGGCTGCTGAATCAGGGCCTGAACCTTTGATTGATCACCTGAGGCGAGCAATGAGTCAGCCAGGGGAGCACAGGTGAAGGCAATTCAGCTGTGCTGCAGGAAGGGGTGGAGCCTGGCTGCACCTCTCCTAGAGCCATTGAAGAGCTGACTGCCAGCAGGGAAGGATCTCTCTGGAGATGCGCTCCATCAGGAGTTCATCTCGCGAGCCCAGGATAGGGTGGGTGTCTTTCCCTCTTTACTCCAATCTAAATGACGTTAGCCAAGCTCCTGGATATGTAGATATACTCTCTGTGTATCCATTGATTATACACAGAGATATGAAGGGAGAGAGAG
>NW_011314794.1:0-373 GCF_000146605.3 Meleagris gallopavo | reverse complement strand
CTACTATTTACTCTGTTTGTTTTGTTTTTGTTTTGTTTTAGTAAAACAACTTAAATTTAGTAATTATTTTCTTGGTACCAGATAAGAAAGTATTTCTTGCTTCCATAAAAAACAGTTCAGTAATCTGTATCTACATTTTATTTCTGCTCTGGTCTGAAGAACCTCCTCAAATTCTCGTTTCCCATTTCATGATGCAAACGGCATCCAAGAGAAGCAAGTACACCCTGGACCACGTAAGAGATGTCATCTAGAAAGTCCCCTTCCAAGGAAGTTTGTTTTTCATGTACTCTGATGTTGAAGGAGATTTCATGCTATGATGCAAAGCTTTCCCAGCAGCCACAATCTTTAAAATATCTCCATTCTGTAACACTTT
>NW_011314793.1:0-482 GCF_000146605.3 Meleagris gallopavo | reverse complement strand
ACAAGCCAGCAGTGGCCCTTCCTGCCCAGAAAGCCAACCGTATCCTGGGCTGCATCCAAAGATGCGCAGTCAGCGGGCGAAGGGAGGAGATCCCCATCCCTCTGCTCTGCGCTGGTGAGGCCCTCACCTGCAGTGCTGCGTCCAGATGCGGAGTCCTCAGTGCAGGGAGACATGGAGCTGTGCGAGTGCATCCAGAGTACAGCCACAAACACGAACCCAAGGATGGAACCCCCTCTCCTGTAAGCAAGGAGAGCTGGGCTGTTCAGCCTCCTGGAGAAGTGAAGGCTCCAAGGGAACCTGGTAACAGCCTTTCAATACCTAAAGGAAAGAACAAGGGAAAATGGAGGTGAAATCTAAGGAAAATGTCTTGTACAGTGAGGGTGCTGAGGCAGTGGCACAGGTTGCCAGAGACATGGTGGATGTGCTGGCCCTTTCAAGGTGAGCCTGGCTCAGACTCTGAGCAACTTGATCTAGCTGTGGAT
>NW_011314791.1:0-483 GCF_000146605.3 Meleagris gallopavo | reverse complement strand
ACCTGGCAGCTAACAGCTAACCATATTCATCACCCAAATCCATTTCCCATTCTGTCCTGACGCCCGTGTGCCTTCAGGGAGTGGGTAAGCAATAGTTCTTTTCTCTGCAGTGTATTGCTTGCGCACACTACTAGAATCCCTTCTGCCCCTTCTGCAGCCCACGTGGCAGTAACGTTTGCTTCAACCAAATCGGAACTTCCCTCTGCTATTCAGCTCAAGTGTTTGAGGCAATGCAGGGAAGCTGATTCACTTCCTGGTAACAGAATCGCTCAGCAAGAGATTGCAAAAGCGCCAGCGCTTCTTCATTAAGATTTTTCTGATCCTGAAGGAAGTACGCAGAGGCAAATTATGATGAATTCATCCAGTGGAGAGGCACTGGCATTACTGCGGGCAGCTGCCCTATGGAAGCAAGGTCATTCACACAAGGCAGGGAGACTGGGGTACAGCTGCAGAGCAGTTTCTCTCAAACAAGTTTCTTCCAGC
>NW_011314790.1:0-514 GCF_000146605.3 Meleagris gallopavo | reverse complement strand
CGAACCTCAAATATCCCCAGTTCCAGCAGGGCTGCGTTCACGTCGATAGAATCCTTGAGCCGAAACAATTTGCAAGGAATGGGCAGAGGAATGGGTGACTCCTGCTGGGAGCCCGCCGACCAGATCAATGTATCGACGCGCACAGTACACGGCTGCTGTACGCACAGTCCGTGGAAAGCCATCAGTGCGTTTTCGGGCCATGAGGACTTCCCCTGTGTTTGCTTCGGAGTTATTCCGCTCAGCCGAAAGCGATTCGTTTGGACAGGCACACGTCCGCAGATGATGTCCTTGCGCAAATCTTCTCCCCGACACGTTTCCTCGTTACCGTAGTCCACGAACAACACCCGATACTTGTTTCCTTTGTGGACGGACACGATTGAGGCTCGGTAGAACATCTCATCCAGGTGATACTTTGCGAGACACGGTTCTCCGGGCTGGAAAACGGCCGGTTGCTGTGGCCCATCAGCGTCCTGCACACGTTCGCTGATCTTATCGCGAATAAGGTTCAGCACCG
>NW_011314787.1:0-447 GCF_000146605.3 Meleagris gallopavo | reverse complement strand
AGCAGCATCTGAATCTGGAGACTGCTTCCTTTGGGGTGTGGGGTGAGCCCTTAGAATGGGGTGAGTGATTCCTGCTTTCTTTCAGAGCTGTGAGCTCTGCTTTTCTGGAGGATCTCAAGCTGGATGGCTGTAATTCATGTGCTAATTGCATCCATGCGGTGTTTTTTAAGGGCATTGTGTGCATCCTTGTTGTGTTTTAAATTACGTTCTGCGTCTCTTCTGATTTCATTTTGCAGCCTGATGGAGTTGAAGGATTGCCTGGGCTCCTCCAGTCAGTGGTGTGAGATGTGTCCAGCAGGTAATGAACATCATGCACCCCATGTTGGTGCGCTGCTTGTATGCAGGTAGGTTTGCGATGTGATCCGACTCCACCATGCTGACCATCCACAGCTAGATCAAGTTGCTCAGAGTCTGAGCCAGGCTCACCTTGAAAGGGCCAGCACATCC
>NW_011314786.1:0-465 GCF_000146605.3 Meleagris gallopavo | reverse complement strand
CCCCTGCACGACCCGATCGCATCGCGGTGGTCCCCGGTCCGGACAAAACCTGGACGGAGATGTACGTGAAGCTGCGCTCATCACAGGAGCTGCAAGACGTCAGGGCTGATATTGGGATGGGGCGTCGGACCGCGCAAGGTCATCTCATCGTCCCATTACGCAAGAATGTGGACAGCGCTGAGCTGGCTCGCCGGATCCAGCTGGCACTCGGTGAGGATGGCGTGGTCCGTGTGGTGACGGAGATGGGAGAGCTTCTCGTCACCAACATTGACTCTCTGGCCGAGAAGAGTGATGTGGAGCTCGCCATCAAGGAGAAGCTGGGAGCAGAGCCGGGAATCGCGCATGTCGAGCTCTGGGAGCTCCGTGATGGCACGAAACGAGCTCGAGTGCGGCTCCCACTAGCAAAGGCACGTCTTCTCATCGGGCAGAAGCTGACACTGTGCCAATGCGTCAGCGGCATCCGCG
>NW_011314785.1:0-353 GCF_000146605.3 Meleagris gallopavo | reverse complement strand
GTCCTTGCACTTTCTTCCAGCCAGCATCTTGGAAGAAAGAGTGGATGTCAACTGCGGGAAAGGTGTTTCCCTGAGCTGGGACCTGCTGTTCCAGGATGCACTCCAGCCTGGAGAGGAGCTCCCTCAGAACAGACTTCTTTCACTGCTTTCATACAGATCTTGCCATTTGGCTGAGAACCCCTCTCTGTTGTAATCAAGAAAGGAGAAGCAACAAGATTTGAAGAGAGTCTAACACTACTTTCAGTCTGCAAAATGGGCCACAATACTAGGAAATTTGTGTGTTCATGGCAACGGATCTTAGGTGAACTGTGGGTTCACATTTCAAATCAGGACAGGAAAGGTAACTGTAAATC
>NW_011314784.1:0-521 GCF_000146605.3 Meleagris gallopavo | reverse complement strand
GGTGGGAGAGCTCAATTCCAGATTGTTGCAGGTTTGTTTTGGGCATGTATATTACTTGAACTTGTTTCCGAGTGGGCACAACTGCTATCTCATCCGTTGTGCCATGAGAAACCCTTGAATCACATTACCACCAGAAGCGCATCTCTGCCATTGTTCATTTCTGCATGAATTTCCTTCGGGTCTGTCTGCCTTCAATAATCCCCAGCAGTCCTTTTGAATGACTGAATGTTAAATTGAAAGTAACCTGAACCTACCTGACACAAGGTTAAAATGCTGTAATGATGACGTGTCTGTGCAGTTGTACAAGTTCTAAATGTTCTTACTGTCACAGGAAAATACTGCAAGAAGTATTCCAAAATTTAAAACTTTTTTTGACCTATTTTTTTCACCACTTTTGCAGTGAGTGTTGATTACAGCAAGCATGCAAATTGCTTTAAAGTACTCAAAGTATTGAGTTTTTTTTGCATTCTCAGAGTTGCTGCTCTGATGTTCTTCCTGATGAGTCTTCTCTCCCTTTACCC
>NW_011314782.1:0-388 GCF_000146605.3 Meleagris gallopavo | reverse complement strand
CAAATAATACATAGAGCCCTATGTTCATGGAAAAATAACATGGAACTGATATTCAGCCTTGCACATTGAATGGGAAAGATTTCTCAGTCGTGCTGCAGTAATAAAATGCTGGTGTGCTGTGTTTATGCAGATAATCTGTATCTAAATAGTAATTACTGTGATTAATCTGTATATGTCTCTTTCTTTATCTTCTTTTAAATTTTTTCTGAAAAGTTTTTTATGTTACAAATAGTATTTGGTGTAGGAAGGACAAATGTGCAGTTCCTCTCCTGCTGAGCTGGCTAGACAATTAGAAGACTGCAAATCAGAGGTTATTGAGGATTCGCTTCCTTTCCCTTCTGGAAACTGATGGTCAGCTCCAACCCTGCTTCTCAGAAACCTGCTGGGA
>NW_011314781.1:0-529 GCF_000146605.3 Meleagris gallopavo | reverse complement strand
CCTCTTCCACTCGTCCGGGAAGTGGCCGGAATTAATATAGTGCTGGAACGTTCTCCTGAAGACACCGGGAAAGGCCGTCATCGCTGTAATGAAAGCCACGTTCGGGATGTTGTCGTCACCAGGGGCACGCTGTGGGTTGAGCGATTGGGCAATGTTCAACAGCTCCTCTTCGGTTACTGGATCCCGCTCCGTGTCCCGCTGACCGGTCAATCCTTCAAATGTTGGCCACTCCATAGGCGGCCGGTCCGGAAAGCGTTCCCCGACGGTTTGGCGAAGCTTGCTGGGGTCCCATTGCTGCAGCGGTTCAGGAAGCTTGTCTGCACAGGCCTTTTTACTGCACTTGACCGCTTGGTCAAACGCTGCCCTTGCTGCAGTATAGGCCGGCCGCCTCTCGTCGCGTTGCTCCTCCGTTCGGGCTCTCCTCAGCCTTCTCCGCATCCCGATGTACGTCTGGCGTAACTGAGCAATCTCGTCGGTCCACCAGCACACCGGTCGTCGTGCCCCTCTGACTGCCGGCAATCGCGGCATT
>NW_011314780.1:0-491 GCF_000146605.3 Meleagris gallopavo | reverse complement strand
CACTGCTTCGCTCTCATGCCTAGAAAGCGGCACTCGCGCTGAACCGCTCCGGAGAGTTTGCCGAACGCTGGTCGAGAAATCGCGCTTCTCCCCGAGTGCCGCTTTTCAGCCGTCAGCAGTCGCTCTCCGAGTTTCTCACTTGCCCGAGAACGGGCGACTTGTGCCTAGCTGCTTTTCTCCGACGCGCGAGCGGTCTCGCGTCCGCACGTCGGAGAGGAGCGGTTTGCACTTCGCCTCGGGTACATGCAGAATGCACTAGGCCTAGCTGTGAATACGACGTGTCTGCCTTCATTTCGAGCGGCAATTCTTTTTGGTGTTGTTCTCCATGGCTACGCTTGTGCATGCTCGGAGGAAAAGAGTGGAGAGCAAAACCCTCTCTAATAAGGCTGTTGGAAGTTCGGGGAGCGACATTTGTTTCGCTCCCAGGGAGAGAGAGCGTGACAGAAAGTGGGGAGCGATCCTTTCTGGCCTGCGGAGAAAAACCTCCCTAC
>NW_011314777.1:0-491 GCF_000146605.3 Meleagris gallopavo | reverse complement strand
AAAATCTTCCCTTCATCAAGTCTCTTCAGTGCTTCTTTCATGTGGGAATTGCACCACTGAAGTCATAGAATCATAGAATGGCCTGGGGTGGAAAAGGACCGCAGTGATCACCTAGTTTCAGTCCCCCTGCTGTGTGCAGGGTCACCAACCACGAGACCAGGCTGCCCAGAGAAGTCACAGAAGGGAGACATGAAGCTGCTACTTGACGAGTGTTAATAACTTTGTAGAAGCCAGGATGCTGAAAGCTGCCTTTTTGAAAGGAGACAGTGCTTAGACCTCTGCTCCAGCAAGGGGCTCTTGAACTACTTCTAGTGTCAAACATTTCCCTTTTGCAGAAGGTATGATAGGCACACACACATCTGCAGGTTTTCCCTGGCATATTTTCATCGTGATATTATTGTTGTGCTTTTCCATACTGGGCACAACAATTTAACCTTGTGCATTTAAGTAAATCTAATTTAATTTGCTAGAGCAATGATACGATGCCAGGT
>NW_011314776.1:0-560 GCF_000146605.3 Meleagris gallopavo | reverse complement strand
ACACCAGCTTTCTCACACATTCCTCACCTTTTCCCCCCCACATTAAGACCTTTTTCTCCCCAGAAATGACAGTTCTCTTAGGAATACCTCCCCAAATTCCCCCCTAAATCTACTACACCACACTCCGCACTATGACACTTTCTCCCCAAACTAGGACACTTTCTCCCAAAACAGCCACTTCTTCCCCCCAAAGTACACCGTTGGCTTCCAAAAAGAACACATTCTCCCCAAGAAATACCACCCTTCTCCAATACAATGACATTACCTCCCAGTAATGCTACCTTGGGCCCAAACATTGGACAGCTTCTCCCACAAGTACTACTTTTCCATCCAAAACAGGACATCTTCTCCCCAGAGAATGCTATTTTCTCCCGGAAACAAAGCAGCTTTCTCACAAATGGGTGGCATTTTCCAACCAACTATGCTACTCTCTCCCAGAAAGAGCACTTTTCTGACAAGTACCTTCCCTTTTCTCTCAAAAATACTGCTAGGCACTCCTCAACAGGACATTTTCTCCCATCTACACCCCGTTTTCTCCCCAAAGGACCCCTTTTCACACC
>NW_011314773.1:0-406 GCF_000146605.3 Meleagris gallopavo | reverse complement strand
CTGCTAGGTGTAAGAGCAGCATCTGAATCTGGAGACTGCTTCCTTTGGGGTGTGGGGTGAGCCCTTAGAATGGGGTGAGTGATTCCTGCTTTCTTTCAGAGCTGTGAGCTCTGCTTTTTCTGGAGGATCTCAAGCTGGATGGCTGTCATTAATAGGGCTATGTGCTAATTGCATCCATGCGGTGGGTGTTTTTTAAGGGCATTGTGTGCATCCTTGTTGTGTTTTAAATTATGTTCTGCGTCTCGTCTGATTTCATTTTGCAGCCTGATGGAGTTGAAGGATTGCCTGGGCTCCTCCAATCAGTGGTGTGAGATGTGTCCAGCAGGTAATGAACATCATGCACCCCATGTTGGTGCGCTGCTTGTATGCAGGTAGGTTTTGCAATGTGATCCGTCTGCCCCATGCT
>NW_011314768.1:0-304 GCF_000146605.3 Meleagris gallopavo | reverse complement strand
TCATCACGCCTCCTCACTCCTGATCAGGGGGCCTGTAGTACTCACCCACAACAGTGTCACCCTTACCAGCCTGCCTCTTGATTCTCACCCATAAGCTCTCCACTGCTACATCACTCTCCCCCAAGTGAAGTTCAATACATTCTAGCTGCTCTCTCACATAAAGAGCAACTCCACCACCCCGCCTAGCCAGCCGATCTTTCCTAAAAAGCACATAGCCCTCCATGACAACATTCCAGTCATGCGAGCTGTCCCACCACGTCTCCGTGATCGCAATGAGATCATGACCTCGCGACCGCACGCAGAA
>NW_011314767.1:0-396 GCF_000146605.3 Meleagris gallopavo | reverse complement strand
GCCGTCTTCTACGCATGAGAGCGAAGCAGTGCAATTCCGATGCCGAGAACGTGCGAATTCAGCCTCCTGCACTACCTCCGTAGGGTAGGTTTTTTCTCCGCAGGCCAGAAAGGATCGCCTCCCCACTTTCTGTCACGCTCTCTCTCCCTGGGAGCGAAACAAATGTCGCCTCCCCGAACTTCCAACAGCCTTATTAGAGTAGGGTTTTGCTCTCCACTTCTTTTCCTCCGAGCATGCACAAGCGTAGCCATGGAGAACAACACCAAAAAGAATTGCCGCTCGAAATGAAGGCAGAGACGTCGTATTCACAGCTAGGCCTAGTGCATTCTGCATGTACCCGAGGCGAAGTGCAAACCGCTCCTCTCCGACGTGCGGACGCGAGACCGCTCGCGCGTC
>NW_011314766.1:0-388 GCF_000146605.3 Meleagris gallopavo | reverse complement strand
AAAGGAGTTACAGCTGTATCCAAAAAACCTAGAATCGGCTTTGGCTAGTACAATTCCTCCTACAATATATGTATGAATTAATTGGTTTCAGAGAGAGATTTCAAAGAAAAAGGGTATATTTTATGGGATGATACTACTTCAAAGCTGTATCAGTCACTTTAGTCAC
The DNA here is from genome assembly GCF_000146605.3 of Meleagris gallopavo. Taxonomy (NCBI): domain Eukaryota; kingdom Metazoa; phylum Chordata; class Aves; order Galliformes; family Phasianidae; genus Meleagris; species Meleagris gallopavo. The sequence continues at coordinate 222 of NW_011314766.1, read as the reverse complement.
CTGTGGTGTAACACCGTAATAAAACAAAACCCCATCTGCAGGGCAAAATCAGGATTAAGTGAAAATTGAACAGGTTTTGGAGCCATTTCAACATTTTCCTTTGATTTTTTTTCAGCTCCGGGAATGAGAAGAAGCTCTAAAGGAGCTAGAAGCCTCTCTGGATAAACTACAAGAGGTGCAGTAACTTAAGGTGCTCGTTGCCTTAAGTGCCATTTAGCTTGG
>NW_011314765.1:0-444 GCF_000146605.3 Meleagris gallopavo | reverse complement strand
CAGTTTGATCTGGTGAGTTGCAACTTTGCAACTCGGAGCTGGATGGTCTTTAAGGTCCCTTCCAACTCAAGCCATTCTGTGATTCTCTGGAACTGTGCTTGTCCTCCTTGTCTCTCACTTGTTTGGCCCGTGTGAGAGGTTGGGGTAGCGGGGGTTGGGTGGGGGTGGGGGATTGGAGTGTGTGAGAGAGAGAGATTCTTGCTGTAGGTACTGAGAAGCTGCTGTGCATTTGAGCCAATGGCTGCTGCTGGCCACTGGGTGCCACTGTTTCTCTGAAGAACAGCTGTGCTGATGATACAGCACAGGGTGCTGTGCATGCCATGCAACTGAATGATTAAGAACGGGAGACGAAGTGTGACTTCTGCTCCAGTGAAAATCTCATCTGCTGACAGGCTTTTGTAGTTGAATTCAGAACCTGTTGCCACAGAGGGAGCAGTTGCTGAA
>NW_011314764.1:0-430 GCF_000146605.3 Meleagris gallopavo | reverse complement strand
AAGGACTTTATGAGCTTTCTGATAGGAAATAAACTATTTTTTAAATACAGTCTTGAACAAGCATTGTGAATAGAAATATTAATTCAGGGACTAAGGACAACAGCAACTTTCTAGTGACAAGAAATAGAAAAAAGATAAACCAAAGGAGAGCAAGGCAGAGAGAGATGTGAATGGAAATCTCTGGCTCAGAGCAAGAAGCTGTTAAACTAGTTGGTACACAAATCCAAGCTGAAAGCAAACCTACAGGGCACAAGTTGAACTTCCTTCAATATCTTGTTCAGCAGATGCTGAAAACACTTCTCAATATGCTAGTAGGAGGCAGTAAGGTCATAAGATGTCACAAAAAGTGATTTTTGTTCCCTAGGAGGACAGTTTTAGACATGTGAAGATGTTTACCAGATTCTGCAGAGTCAAAAGATCATATCCAAAG
>NW_011314763.1:0-476 GCF_000146605.3 Meleagris gallopavo | reverse complement strand
GAAGCATGCTAACTGCTTTTTAAATCAAGCCTGATGAGACATGAAAAAAATTATTTCTCTTATATATTTATGAAAGCATTGTCTTTCTGCAAACATTAGCATTTTTATCAACTTATGTGTCATGCAAAATGGATCTTTCTTGTGTTTGTGTGGGGGAGCATTGTTGAATCTGCCTGTGTTTTTGGATTAGTGAATATTTTCTCATGTGTTGTTTTGTTTGTTGTTTTTCCTTCTCCTCCTTGTTACCGTTTGTACCTCTTAGTGCCTTGTTTCCAGTACCTCTCCCTTGCGTTGCAGAGGAGAGAGGACGTCAGACTCCTGCTCATTCGGGAAGGAATCTTCCCTTGCAGTGATGAAGAGGGCAACAGTTCCTTAAATGGTGGAGAGGCAGATAAGGAGTGAGAAAGCCTGTGAGAGGAAAATGCAAGCTGCCTGTTGTGCAAAAACTGTGGTGGTAGAAACCTTATGCACAGGAA
>NW_011314761.1:0-397 GCF_000146605.3 Meleagris gallopavo | reverse complement strand
CAAGAACAAACAAAGAAAGTAAAATAAAATAAAGGTAAAGGAAGACAAGTTACTTAAGAAAAATTAAAATTTAAAAATAAAAAATAACAACCTCTTCCTTCTTGTGCACATTAGAGAAAGAGGCCATGGAAACCAGCACAATATAACTGCAAACCAAACTCTCCCACTCAAATTCCAGAGGTGAAGAAAAATGTAGATACTGACCTGAGTCCAACCAGAAACCTACACAAATCTTTAGGGAAATAAATCAAAGTTCATGTATCAGCTCCAGCACAAGTTTCTTTCAGGAAGCTCCTGAGCACTACTTCTTCTGAGATGAATGTTTACAAGGAGCTAAGTCTCCCGCTTCAGCCCTGAAATGTATCCCATAGACTTCCCTTCGCAGTTCCTCCTCCTT
>NW_011314757.1:0-459 GCF_000146605.3 Meleagris gallopavo | reverse complement strand
ATTAAATACGGACATGAAATACAGACTCTTTTTGTTTGTTTGTATTGATCACCTCTCACTATTTCTCGACTACCCTAGTATGAAGTTTCTACACATTAGAACATTAGTTTATCAATTTTTTAGCTTGATGCTATTGCTGTGGCACTACAATTTTATCTTCGTCCAGCAGAATCTTTCCAAACGCTCCGGTTCGAAAAGACTTCAGCATTAGCTTTGCGGCCATATTGATGTACTGGTCGCAGCACACTCGTTCCGTCCATCTGTTTGGTGCGAGTCATTTTGTTCAGATGGATAGCATTTGCCATCAGGGCGCTGGCAATCGAATCGGTTGGCTCCTTCAAACCCATTGCCTTCACGTACCGGAAATTTTGTTGTTTGTTTAGTAGGAAGAAGTAGGTAATCGGCAATCAGCTCTTCGCCAACAAGGTGGTCCTGCAAACAACGATAACCAATGCCAGT
>NW_011314753.1:0-395 GCF_000146605.3 Meleagris gallopavo | reverse complement strand
CAAACATTATAATTAGACACATAATAATAGAAAGACAGATTGCAGATCCCTTATTCACAGTGCTGAGCTATTACTCATGTGAGCTGTTTTATGAAATCATTCACCAACTGCATGACTCGTGTGAAAAACTGAGCAGTTAGGACTCCAATCTGGTCCATCATCATTATCTAATGTTGTGCATTTATGTAAATTGCTCTAATTCAGAGGTCTCTTCAGTGTAAATTCCTCTTTGGATAGACTCTGCTACAGTTGTAGATTCTCTTCCAAACTGGAGCTCCCCAACAGGAGACACTACAGCAGCTTGTAAGAAGGGATCTAATTTATCCTGCTTTGTTTTTTTGTTTTTTTGTTTTTTTTCTGAATTTAATCATAAAGAGCACCAACATCCAAATATT
>NW_011314752.1:0-460 GCF_000146605.3 Meleagris gallopavo | reverse complement strand
GAGTGACCCAGGGCAGGTGCTGGAGAGGAGCCGCAGGCTGTTATCGTGGCGGCTGAGCGCCGCTTCTGGCAGCACGATGGATGCGCCTCTGATAAGGCCGCCGCGATCACAGAGCGAGCAGTGACAGCAGGCACACGAGGCTTGCAGCACTGCCTTCCTCCCGTCTCTCTCCACTTCCAGATTCTCGGTCCAGCCCACAGAGCGAAATGAAGCAGAGGAGGGAGAAAACGTGCTACTGGTTCTTGCTCGGTTCCTATTGCAGAGCAAACGATTGCCTGCTAGTCAGAGCAGGACGGCGCCTGCTGTCCGCTAAAGTTCACGCAGAAGCGCTGGCGCTTTGGCACAAACCAACTGCCACCCTTGTCCCCTCCCCGAGACAGGACGTAGGGCACCCACAGCCTCCGGGTGGCCTGGGCCAGGGCCTCGCCGCCTCTGGGGGAGGAATTTCCTCTGCACATCA
>NW_011314749.1:0-500 GCF_000146605.3 Meleagris gallopavo | reverse complement strand
CTGCGACACATCTGCATCAGACAGGAAAGAGTGGAAGGGAAAACCCTCTCCAATAAGGCATTGCAAGTTCGAGGAGCGACAGTTGTAGTGCTCTCAGGGAGAGCGTTTCAGAAAGTGGGGAGAGATCCTTTCAGGACTGCGCAGAAAAAACCCCCCACTCGCAGGTAGTGCAGGAGGCTGAATTCGCACTTGTCGGCATCGGAATCGCACTCCTTCGCTCTCACGCGTAGAAAGCGGCATTCGCGCTGAACCGCTCCGGAGACTTTGCCGTAGCTGGCCGAGAAATCGCGTTTCTCCCCAAATGCCGCTTTCAGCCGTCAGCAGCGGTCTCGTGTTTCTCGCTTGCCGAGAACGGGCCACTTCAGCCGGCTGCTTTTCTCCGACGAGTGAGCGGGCTCCTGTGCGCGCATCGGAAAGGAGCGGTTTCGCACTTCGCCTTGGCTACATGCAGAATGCACTACGCCTACCTCTGAATACTATGTCTCTGCCTTTATTTCGAG
>NW_011314738.1:0-473 GCF_000146605.3 Meleagris gallopavo | reverse complement strand
TTCGCCATAATCTTACTTTAACTCTTCTGTGGATGGAATGATGGACAAAAGTACAAAAAGTCTAATTGGATCTGTTACGTACATAACAGCTGTGGCTGTGTTGTGAATTCTTTTTAGGGTAAAAACCTAAGCTCAGGATGGATTGTAGTCCTAGAAGCGAGGGGAACGTATAGCAAGTTGATATACAGTGATAATAGGATAAACAGGACCACAGCAAGAACTCAGGGAATCCTATCCCCTGATTGCATATATTACAGCACACACTGAGTAGGAGTAATTTCTGTTGTTGGTTTTTTTTTGCTGTTGCTGTTTGGTTGGTTGGGTGGTTGATTTTCTGTTTTGGATAGCTAGTTCTAGGCAGATGGAAGTGTGATAAGACAATCAGGACACTGAAAATTTTGTTTTTCTATAACCATAATTGTATGATACTATTGCCAGGTATTCCACTAGATAAACGTATACATTCATTTTCT
>NW_011314734.1:0-471 GCF_000146605.3 Meleagris gallopavo | reverse complement strand
ACTTGGGCATGAATCAGAGATATTCAGACTCAGTCCAGCCTTTGCTGCACAGTCAAATATAAATATAACAAGAAAGAACATGATCTGCCACAAGTCAAACACCACATCTAATCATAGATAGTAGAGAAGACAAGAAAAAGAGCGTGTACCTTTTGGATACGTGAATCACAAGCGATTGCAGCGACCTTTGGGCTGAAGCTTTTAGCACACAGTGAAATTGAATTAGGTAGTTCTGTCTCCTGCAGACCAATGGGGATCAAGTCTTAGGCAGATAAAAGCTGACTTAAGTGTTGCTGCGCTGCAAAGAGTATTACTGAGAGGCAGAAGATTTTGCAGTTGAGCGATCATGCTCAAAGCAGTGTTGTTTTTTTCCCCCACCTCCTGCTCTCTGCAAACAGCAAGCAGGTAACAGACCTTCCTCCAGGTCTGAGTGGCCCTCAACAGCTCTGCTGATGATTGTGGCTCCTCAAA
>NW_011314732.1:0-324 GCF_000146605.3 Meleagris gallopavo | reverse complement strand
TTTAAGCGGAATTTCTCTTTTCATTAGCATATAATTCCAAGTTATTTTTTCATATGCATTAATTGTTTGAGATTATTTCTTACCACATTTCTTTTTTACTCAAGACTCGCCATGGATTGAAGGAAAACTGGTAAGATTAAACAGAAGTAAGAAGGACTGCCCGTAGAATGCAAAATAACAAAAAATCCTTTTGCCACTCTTGAGTACACATACTGTTAATTTTATCCTTTCGTAAGTAAACATGAATCGATTCTGTTGTGCTTGGTTACTCATGAGTAGCACTAGTATAAATTAAAGGAACACTTCAGTGAATGCTATGAGAGA
>NW_011314731.1:0-442 GCF_000146605.3 Meleagris gallopavo | reverse complement strand
AACTCTGGGACTCATCTGTCAGGACCCAAAGACGTCGTGGAGTGTTTGGGTCCTCAGGTGGTCCAGAACCTGATCTGCCATGGCAGTGTGGGATGGAAGGGGTCTGTGGGACTGAGGAAGCAATGGCAGTCCCCACCTCACCAAAGCAAAGATGAGGGCTGTGCATCATGAGCAGTTCTCAGACAAGATGGAAGCAAAAATGGTGTTGGGTACCTGAGCCTTCTCTGGTGGTAAGCAACATGGTGCACAGAGTGCAGCCATGTGCTCCGAGCAAGGAGCACAGGTTTGTGCAAGAGGCACGGATGCAGGGCAGTGCCTTCATGACTGTATTGTGTCCAACAGGTGGCAGCAGAGCTGCGGTGCTCCCAAGTGCCGTAACAACTGCACGGAGAGATGTGTTGGTCTCAGTGGAAACAGCAAGGAAGTGGAATGTGCATTTCCC
>NW_011314730.1:0-381 GCF_000146605.3 Meleagris gallopavo | reverse complement strand
TTTTCTTTGCTATTTTCTTTTTTTTTCTGTGTCTTTTCTACTTGTTTTTTTTAATTGTTTTATTTTTCTTTGCTTTTGGGTTTTTTGTTTTGTTTTGTTTGTTTGTTTGTGTTGTATTGTTTTGCTTTGGATGTCGTTGCTTTTGCTTTGCTTTTTTCTTTTTTTCTCTTATATTTTTATTGAAAAATCTAAAAATGTCTTCTATGTTGATTTGGATGTCATTGGTTTTCTTTGCTTTTTTTTCTCCTTATTTTTCCTTACTGCATTTTTCTCTTTGCTTTCCACTGTTTTCTTCATTTTCTCATTTTTTCTTTGCATTCCTTTCTTCCCATTAGTTTTTCTTTTTAAGAGTAATCCTTTTCATTTTCCTTCTTTTCAAAA
>NW_011314726.1:0-305 GCF_000146605.3 Meleagris gallopavo | reverse complement strand
AAAAACATCAGGACATATGGCTTTAAGTTTTGGGGAATGGTTTGGTTTTGGAATGCCTTCTGGTGGCGTTCCAAAGTTATTTTGAAATATGCAAAGCAGTTTTTAATGTTTATATATTCAGCAGTGTAAGACACGTTGGTACAATAGCAGAGATACTTGATACTATGGGATTCATGTGAGAGTTACAAGAGTAGGAAGAGAGTTGATCTTTCAGATCTGAAGGGCTGAGGTCCTTTATATCAACTTGATGTTTCTAAAACTTTTTAAATAACAACACTCCATAACAACAGTGAGATGCTTTCAAC
>NW_011314725.1:0-316 GCF_000146605.3 Meleagris gallopavo | reverse complement strand
AACTTGGCAGCTGAAAGTGTGTGGTTTGGTTTGGATAAAATGAGAACCTTCTGAGATCTTAAAATTCTTTTGTCCAGTTCCTCAGTTCTTGCAGTTCTTACTCTATCTACTATCTCTATTTCCTCCATCACGCCTTTTCCGTGGTTATCAGGTTTCAGACCTGATTGGTGAAAGCCTTGTGAAGGCTGGTGATTGTTTCTGTAAAACATTGTATTTTTAATCAGATAAAATGCATTTGTTTCACCTGGTTTTCATGCAAACATTGGTGTGTTAGGTTAAGGAGTATAAATGTTGTTTAAACATAATAGTAGCTGAA
>NW_011314716.1:0-455 GCF_000146605.3 Meleagris gallopavo | reverse complement strand
AAAACAAGCTCTAATAAGGCATTTGCAAGTTCGAGGAGCGACAGCTGTAGTGCTCTCAGGGAGAGCGTTTCAGAAAGTGGGGAGAGATCCTTTCAGGACTGCGGAGAAAAACCCCCCACTCGCAGGTAGTGCAGGACGCTGAATTCGCACTTGTCGGCATCGGAATCGCACTCCTTCGCTCTCACGCGTAGAAAGCGGCATTCGCGCTGAACCGCTCCGGAGACTTTGCCGTAGCTGGCCGAGAAATCGCGTTTCTCCCCGAACTCCGCTTTCAGCCGTCAGCAGCGGTCTCGTGTTTCTCGCTTGCCGAGAACGGGCCACTTCAGCCGGCTGCTTTTCTCCGACGAGTGAGCGGGCTCCTGTGCGCGCATCGGAAAGGACGACGGTTTCGCACTTCGCCTTGGCTACATGCAGAATGCACTACGCCTACCTCTGAATACTATGTCTCTGCCTTT
>NW_011314714.1:0-369 GCF_000146605.3 Meleagris gallopavo | reverse complement strand
GCATTTTGTTGCATTTTGCTCATTCAGACCACATGTTTCTTTGGTTTCAGTTATGTTTTGGAGTGCTTAGCACATCTTTGAAGCAAACCCCCTATTTCTGCTTAGGAACCTGGAAAATGACACGTTTTCTGGGAAAAGTTTGTTTCAGGCTGTATAACAGGCATCTTATAGAAACGTTGTAATAGGTAGCGGTATAGTAGGATCTGTTGCCCAATGAGGCCTAAAATACTTCTCCCCTGCAATATTTTCTTCATTTATTGTCTTGCAGCTTCAATAAATAAATTCAGAAGTGGCTTCAAGGCTTTTTGTTTTTAAATGCACATAATCACATAGCAAATACTATATTAACATTAGGATTGAGGAAACGGT
>NW_011314712.1:0-520 GCF_000146605.3 Meleagris gallopavo | reverse complement strand
CAAATGTCGAAAACCCCCTTCCGGGGCGCATGCCAACGCACTAGACAACCGATGGATACGACAGTTTGTTGCGAAAGGCAGCCCGCTCGCTCACCTTCCTTTCTTCTCCAAACTTTATTCTTTCCGTTCGCTGCCTCTTCTTCTGCGAGCGTTCGATGTTTTGTGGCCGGTTCCCTTGCGGCAATAGCAAGACGACGACGCCGACGACGACGAGGAATGTTAAATAAATCGCTCAATTGACATCCAACAAGACGTGAATAATGTTTCACAAAACTGTCTTGTCCGCGTGGAAACCGGTTACCCGTCCGGCTCATGGGGTTCCTGGCCTCGTCCTACTCGTTTCGCCTGATTACAACGATGGATCGGTTTCGCGACTTTAGCGCCTCCAAACCCGTCGATCTTGTGGTAGATATATCGCGGCGTAGGTCTGGGTCTCGCGCACTCCCCAGAGAAGCTAGACTAGCACGGGAGGACTCTCGAAGTTGTTGTTCCAAGACGTGTTGCGTGCTAGATTTGAAAA
>NW_011314711.1:0-383 GCF_000146605.3 Meleagris gallopavo | reverse complement strand
GTTTGCCAGCACGCACCCTGATGTTTCAGGACATGTGGAGTCTCCCTGCCTGCACGGAGTGCAACTGGAGGGTCAGGGTCACAACAAAACGCCTATTAAATGCCAGTCTTTACATAGCATTATCCAGAAATAAAATAATAAAGGATAAATGACGTCATGAAAATGGCCCCAAGTATGAAGAAAACTTTTTAATCTCTTGACTATTTGATAATCAAACTAAGGTGGTGGTGTCATCTTCACGTCACCAATAAATACACTTAAACCGCATTGTTATTTTGCCAGACAAAAATAACTCTCATCTCACAGTAACTTTATTTTTACGTTTTCTGGATAGAGAGGACTGAGAGAAAGGGGGAGGCTATTAACTGTATGGATTAAAAAAA
>NW_011314710.1:0-394 GCF_000146605.3 Meleagris gallopavo | reverse complement strand
TCCTCCTCCTCCTCCTCCTCCTCCTCCTCCTCCTCCTCCTCCTCCTCCTCCTCCTCCTCCTCCTCCTCCTCCTCCTCCTCCTCCTCCTCCTCCTCCTCCTCCTCCTCCTCCTCCTCCTCCTCCTCCTCCTCCTCCTCCTCCTCCTCCTCCTCCTCCTCCTCCTCCTCCTCCTCCTCCTCCTCCTCCTCCTCCTCCTCCTCCTCCTCCTCCTCCTCCTCCTCCTCCTCCTCCTCCTCCTCCTCCTCCTCCTCCTCCTCCTCCTCCTCCTCCTCCTCCTCCTCCTCCTCCTCCTCCTCCTCCTCCTCCTCCTCCTCCTCCTCCTCCTCCTCCTCCTCCTCCTCCTCCTCTCCTCTCCTCTCCTCTCACTATACCAGCCATCCTCTCCTCTCCACTC
>NW_011314697.1:0-351 GCF_000146605.3 Meleagris gallopavo | reverse complement strand
TAGTGAGTCCTTGCAGTGCTCTAGTTGTGGTGCCATCTGGGGCTGTGTTGTTGGGACTAAGGGTGCAACACTGACTGCCTGGCATCACACATACTCCTCTCTTTTTCAACCAATATCATATCTAATGCTATCCTGTATTTTCCATGCCGTGCTACTAGTGATGTCTAATTGTTCTGCAATCCTTTTTATAGCATTTCTCGTATAATTTATGAACCTCTGCTGATTGTAGTAAATATAATAGATCCAATCTATATTTTTACTAATAGTTACCCACCAAAATAATGAAGACTAAAACCCTGCTGCAAGTTGGCTCCTTGCTTTATGTTTGTCAGGGACACCCGTGGGTACCCC
>NW_011314694.1:0-360 GCF_000146605.3 Meleagris gallopavo | reverse complement strand
CCAGGGCACGGAAGGAGGAACGCCCGTGCACTTATGATGGGGTATGTTTTGTGCATCGTAATGCCATTCGAAAATCATTGAAGAGTGGTTACCATCATCCATCCCATCGCTCGCTACAGTGTCTGTAGCTCGGTAAAAGCGTACCATCGTACCACTGTTTCTTGGCAATGTGGCATTCTTTGAGGCCAGCGATGCCATTTATCGATGGATCTTGTTCACTTTTTGCAACGCCATTCCATTCAACGGCTGCTAGTCATTTTAGCACAAGGATTGAAAAAGGGAGAGGATAATATCGACTTAAGCTACTCTTCACCACATTTTAACATCAACGTTGGTGGAAAGATAATCAGCAAATGTTTT
>NW_011314691.1:0-444 GCF_000146605.3 Meleagris gallopavo | reverse complement strand
CCCTCTTTCTGAAACGCTCTCCCTGAGAGCACTACATCTGTCGCTCCTCGAACTTCCAGGTGTCCTATTAGAGAGGGTTTTCCCTTTCCACTCTCTTCCTCTCTGAATGCAGATGTGTAGCAGTGAAACCTCACTAGAATGAATTGTGGCTCGAAATAAAGGCAGAGACATAGTATTCAGAGGTAAGCGCAGTGCATTCTGCATGTAGCCAAGGCGAAGTGCAAACCGCTCCTTTCCGATCAGCGCACAGGAGCCCGCTCACTGGTCGGAGAAAAGCAGCCGGCTGAAGTGGCCCGTTGTCCACAAGCAAGAAACACGAGACCGCTGCTGACAGCTCAAAGCGGCGTTCGGGGAAAAGCGTGATTTCTCGGCCAGCTCCGGCAAAGTCTCCGGAGCGGTTCAGCACGAATGCCGCTTTCTGCGCGTGAGAGCGAAGAAGTGCGA
>NW_011314687.1:0-362 GCF_000146605.3 Meleagris gallopavo | reverse complement strand
GGGCTCCTCCCCCCGGCCACAGAATGGGAAGGGAAGGGGAGACGGGACGGGGAGCTGGGAGCTGGGGCTCCAGGAAGGAAGAAAAGAACAAAGCGACAACGATCTGCGGCAAAACTTGTTTTACTGAGTGCGATGGCGGAGTGCGAGTTAAGCCAACGCCATGGCGCCTCGTGGGAGCTGAGAGGAATAAATGAGAGGGGACAGAGGGAGTTCCTGAGGCGGAGTCACACCTGGAAAGCTGGGAACGGCTTCCAATGACCCCAGTGACCCCAACGGCCCCGGTGACCCCAGTGACCTCACACGAACCCACCCCCATTCCACTGACCCCACTGACCACAATGACCCCGAATGTCCTCACCTGA
>NW_011314683.1:0-368 GCF_000146605.3 Meleagris gallopavo | reverse complement strand
AGTCTGGGAGTTCTAGTCTGAGGACTGCATGAGGACGCTACGAGGATAGCAGCTCCTGTGAGTGTAAGTTCTGTTATGTCAGATTCGGTGATTGGTTCCCAGTTCCAGATTCTTTGATTCTGTGATGATTCTGGGGCTTCAAATGTGTGGTGGTGACTCTGATTCCTCACTAAGAGTACAGACCCCCAGACTTGTAGCTACGCAATACGATGCATTTCCACATCCAGCCCTGTGCACAGTGTGTGGCATAGTTCTGAGTGCCTGACAAACCCAAGCAAAATCAATTTCTGTAGCTTATTTAAAATATATATATATATGTATATTTGCTTTAGTTTCTGCTCCCTGTTCCATTTATTTACGTTCTCCCT
>NW_011314667.1:0-320 GCF_000146605.3 Meleagris gallopavo | reverse complement strand
TATTTTTACTAAATTTCACTTTGCTGCAGCCTGAAGTGCCTTGAAACTCCTACTAAATCGTGGCTTCTCTGCAGTTCTGCTTTTTGAATGGTACTACACAGAAAAGAAGTAAGTATGGCGAAGTACCCACTGCAGCAGACATGCCCATGGGACTTCCTATTTCAGCAGTCAATCTTGGAACCAGCCCATCGCCATGTAAATCCACATGCCTTTGTCGCTATTGTTTTGTAGGGACCTGGTACTTCTAGAGCCTCCCCAACTCACAAAAAAAAACAGCTAATCAGTGGGGAACCTATTAGTCCTGCTTTGCAAGTGAAAGG
>NW_011314663.1:0-380 GCF_000146605.3 Meleagris gallopavo | reverse complement strand
ATACCTCACCTAGCGCAGCTGCTAAGACCACTGTCTAGACTACACAAAAAGGGGCAGCTTGGGACTGGGGGAAACAGAACAGACGCTTTTCAACAGGCGAAACTGGCAGTTAAACAAGCCCAGGCATTGGGTCTGTTTGATCCTACCCTGCCAGCCGAGTTAGATGTTCACATCACTCAAGATGGCTTTGGTTGTGGCCTGTGGCAACAACGCCCAAGTTCTGTTTGGACCCCCATTGGTTTCTGGTCTCGGGTTTGGCACGGAGCAGAAGAGAGATACAGTATGATTGAAAAGCAGTTATTGGCTGCCGATTCAGCACTGCAGGCAGTAGAGCCAATAACTCAAACGGCTGAAGTTATAGTCAAGACCACTCTGCCGAT
>NW_011314660.1:0-400 GCF_000146605.3 Meleagris gallopavo | reverse complement strand
ACACCACGAGCCGAGTCAGGGGACGAACTCACCTCCCTCTCCCTGCTGGTCGCTCCTCTTTGAATGCAGCCCAGGATACAGTTGGCCTTCTGGGCTGCAAGTGCACACTACTGGCTTATGTCCAGCTCTTTGTCCACCAGGATCCCCGAGTCCTCCGCAGGGGCTGCTCCCAAGGGGTTCTACGCCCAGTTGGTACAAGCATCCGGGTTTCCCCTCCATCAGGGACATCAACAGTGGGGTTGAGTGCACCCTAAGGACACCAAGCTGTGGGGTGCAGTGACACAGCAGAGGGACGGGATGCCATCCACAGAGACCTCAACAGGCTGAGCAGTGGGCACAAATCCAAGTGCAGGGTCAGTAGCTGGGATGAGGGAACACCCACCACCAAAACATGCTAGGG
>NW_011314659.1:0-371 GCF_000146605.3 Meleagris gallopavo | reverse complement strand
CCAAGGGAACCTGGTAACAGCCTTTCAATAACCTCAAGGAAAAGGAACAAGGGAAAAATGGAAGGTGAAATCTAAGGAAAATAGTCTTGTACAGTGAGGGTGCTGAGGCAGTGGCACAGGTTGCCAGAGACATGGTGGATGTGCTGGCCCTTTCAAGGTGAGCCTGGCTCAGACTCTGAGCAACTTGATCTAGCTGTGGATGGTCAGCATGGGGGAGTCGGATCACATCGCAAACCTACCTGCATACAAGCAGCGCACCAACATGGGGTGCATGATGTTCATTACCTGCTGGACACATCTCACACCACTGACTGGAGGAGCCCAGGCAATCCTTCAACTCCATCAGGCTGCAAAATGAAATCAGAAGAGAC
>NW_011314658.1:0-317 GCF_000146605.3 Meleagris gallopavo | reverse complement strand
GCTTGGGAAGAGATGTGTAATTGCTACTTCGACAAGAGAAGTCAGTAAGATCATCAGGTCTTGTTTCCTGGTGTTTGTGTGTTGAGTTGGAGACTATATAGGAGATCTGGGGGAACAAAGTCTGTGCTATCACTCCTTGCAGTGACGTTTTGAAAAGTCATACGTTTCCTGTGTTGGTAGCTACCCTTATGAACTGATGATTGCTTTTGTTGTTGAATCTTCCAGTTTTAATTTTACAGTTTCAGTCTGGCAAGCAGTTTTGGTATAAGACAGAAGTGCCTAGGCATTCGCAAGTCTCACACATTTGTTGTCCAGCA
>NW_011314657.1:0-393 GCF_000146605.3 Meleagris gallopavo | reverse complement strand
CAGCCCGCAGCTTTCTCCGACCAGTCAGCGGTCTCGTGTGCGCACATCGGAAGGAGCGGTTTGCACTTCGCCTTGGCTACATGCAGAATGCACTACGCCTACCTCTGAATACAACATCTCTGCGTTTATTTCGAAGCGACAATTCATTCTAGTGAGGTTCTTCACTGCTACACATCTGCATTCAGACAGGAAAAGAGTGGAAGGGAAAAAACCCGACTCTAACAAGGCAACTGTAAGTTCGAGGAACGACAGATGTAGTGCTCTCAGGGAGTGCGTTTCAGACAGTGAGCAGCTATGCTTTCTGGGCTGCGGAGAAAAAACCCCCACTCGCAGGGAGTGCAGGAGGCTGAATTCGCACTTGTCGGCATCGGAATCGCACTCCTTCGCTCTCAC
>NW_011314644.1:0-405 GCF_000146605.3 Meleagris gallopavo | reverse complement strand
ATTCACGTCCTTGTTGCTGCTTTGAGGCTCAGAAGGAAATGCATTTCTTCTCAAAAGAAAGTAAGGGTTAAGCTGAGTGTGAAGAAAACTGCTGATTCTTTGTTCCTCTCCATGCCCAACTTTTGCAGAAATTGGGTCCCTTCTGCTTAAAATCAGTCAGTGGCTATTAGAAAAGTTCTTTTAGTTTCTGTATGCTGTATAAGGTCACTTGTGTTATTTGTCCGTGGCAGCATCTGTAGCTATTTCGTTCAGTGATTAGTTTTAGCAGAACAGTACAGAAAATGGTACAACAGTTAAATGTGACGTGACATTAGGAGGGAAAACCCTTTGGAACTTAAGTGTCTTTCACGAGGCTGGCAGAGATAACATTCTGCCTGCTCCTGAAAAGTGGGACTGCTCTCCTCT
>NW_011314642.1:0-336 GCF_000146605.3 Meleagris gallopavo | reverse complement strand
TGAGAAAGCTGCTTTGTTTCCGGGAGAAAAATAGCAATTCGTCTGGGGAGAAGATGTCCTGTTTTTGGATGGAAAAGTAGTATTTGTGGGAGAAGCTGTCCAACGTTTGGGCCCAAGGTTAGCATTACTGGGAGGTAATGTCATTGTATTGGGGAAGGGAGGTATTTTCTGGGAGAGAATGTGTTCTTTTTGGAAGCCAACGGTGTACTTTGGGGGGAAAAAGCGGCCTTTCTGGGAGAAAGTGTCCTAGTTTGGGGAAGAAAGTGTCATAGTGCGGAGTGTGGTGTAGCAGATTAGGGGGAATTGGGAGGTATTCCTAAGAGAACTGTCATTTCT
>NW_011314638.1:0-378 GCF_000146605.3 Meleagris gallopavo | reverse complement strand
CCTTCTCAAGACACTCACAGATGTCACTTACAGTCAGGATTCTGATGCAGACCTGCTGAAACAGCCAAAGCAAGGTGCATTAAATGCCTGCTTATCAATGCCTCTAACTGAACGCATTCCTGTATCTAAATATGCACAGAAATATTTTATGGATTTTTAATTTTTTGTCTATATTCATGTCTATTTCATGTATGTATAATAGATAATTATATACAATTTATGTGATTTATATCACTATATAATGACTGTATTTATAATGTGTGCACACATGTATGAATTCTGTTCTTCTTCTACTGACCAGGGATAACTACCTGTGGGAAAACACTCCCAAGTCTGCCAACAGAGTGCTGTTCACAAGGTCCCATCCAAGCCCGCAGT
>NW_011314629.1:0-393 GCF_000146605.3 Meleagris gallopavo | reverse complement strand
ATGTTGTGTGCATGGATCACTGCATGTGACATTATTGAGATGACATATTGTATGGTACTGGAACAACAATGAAACAGTACCTGTGTCACATGCCTGTCCTATGTTATTGGAGGCTCATTCGTACCCAAAGCACATACAGATTGAAACAATCAAACTATGTGCACTGCTGTTCTTGCATAGGGCTCAATTTACTCATTATTGTAATCTACGAAGTATTCCTGAGTAGAACAGCTGAGGTTATAGGCAGTACCTGACCATATTCCTAACACAATATGATAACAATTTGATGGGAAACACTTTACACCAAAAAGAGTCTTTTTCAGGAGAGTCCTACAACATAAGAAACATGTGCCAAACTGAGTGAGATCTGGGGCATAGAGCCAGTTGCTGATG
>NW_011314627.1:0-368 GCF_000146605.3 Meleagris gallopavo | reverse complement strand
CTCAGCACACGTGGATGCACCCCATCAGGTCCCATGGACTTGTGGACCTTAGTACTGCCTAGGCGCTCACGCACGTCCTCTTTCCTGACTACAGGGAAGTCTCCCATTCCCCAGACCCTCTCACTAACCTCCAGGGGTGTGGGATTCCTGCGGGAGAGCCTTTTCACTGAAGACGGAAGTAAAGAAGGCATTCAGTATCTCTGCCTTCTCAGCATCCCCCGTTACGAGAACCCCCCCCTCACTTAGTAAGGGGCCCACATTCTCTCTAGTTTTCCTTTTGCTGTTAACATACTTGAAGAAGCCTTTTTTATTATCCTTTATCACTTTAGCCAGATTCAATTCCAGACGGGCTTTAGCCTTCCTCGTTG
>NW_011314624.1:0-357 GCF_000146605.3 Meleagris gallopavo | reverse complement strand
GTGGACAGCCAACCTCATTGCTTCTGCCCTTGCTGCGCTGCAGGACTGGCACTGCTCCCAGCCCATACTGAAAGCCTGGGGAATGCCAGGCCCAGGTCCCTGCCTTCAGGGATCAGGACAGCCACTGTGTCCTCTCTGTAGAAGACGGCTTGAGTAGTGAGCAGAGGAGCTGCAGCTGCTGTTCCTACACAGGAAGGAGCAGAAGAACATTTGTGAGATCGCTTAACAGGGAGAGCACCTTCTCCCCTGGAAGGGTGTGACAGGGACCTACTACTCACTGACTGTGTGTCCTGGTGGGCTCCCTCCTGCAATTACAGGGGTTGATGTCCTCAGCCAAAGGAGCCCCTCTGGCTGAGG
>NW_011314623.1:0-407 GCF_000146605.3 Meleagris gallopavo | reverse complement strand
CTGGAGATAGCTCATGACAGCCTTCTAAGACTCGAAGGGAGCGCGATAAGGCAGGAGGGGGCAACGGCTGTTTAGGAGGGTGGATAGCGATAGGACAAGGGGAAATGGTTTTCAAGTGAGACAGGGGAGGTTTAGGTTGGTTATTAGGAGGCAGCTTTTCACGCACAGGGTGGTGGCGCACTGGAATGTGTGCTTGAGAGTCACTTCCAGGATGATCTGCTCCATGATCCGTGACCAGCACAGAGGTGAGACTGACATGCTGGTAGTTCCCCGCGTCACACTTTCTATCCTTCCTAAGAGGTGTGCTGTCACCTTTTTTCTCCTCACCAGGGACTTGACCTGACTGCCTCGACTTGTGAAATATCATGGAGAGTGGCTCGGTGACTGCAGCGGTGAATTCCCTCGGA
>NW_011314622.1:0-406 GCF_000146605.3 Meleagris gallopavo | reverse complement strand
GCGGGAAGTGTCCCGCACGGAAACCTGTCCCGCACGAACGGCTTGGTGCGTGGTGGAACCTTCGGCGAAGGTCGTTTGCAATGAGGGCGAGAATTGAGGGGTTGTTTTGGACGCTTTTGAACGTGACCAAGGGCGTGTTGGTAGCTTCGTCTCAAGAAGGCTGACATTTACATCATACACTGATTCTGGGCCGAAGCAATTGCGGCGCCGGTCTTCACACGGTTGGATCGGGGACCAAATCCCATCCAGAAGACTGCCTAGGGTAAAAATCAAGTCACAGAAAGCCAGAACTTATGGCAGCCCTAGAAATCTCGAGATTGTACCAGAGTCACGCAAGAAGAAGATTCTGATCGCCAGCAGCAGCAATCGGTTCGGAGCTTATCGCTCAAATATTGGTACGAATTTT
>NW_011314618.1:0-348 GCF_000146605.3 Meleagris gallopavo | reverse complement strand
TGACAGCAGGATCGCAGCACCAGCATTGCCACAGCTTGTCACTGCCATGAGGCCCAGCGTCCTGTACAGCATCCCAGCATCCATGCACACATCACAGCATCTCCTCCATCCTCACTGATCAGTTGGGCAGTGCAAAACCTCTGTACAAGCCAAGGATGTGCACTGAGCTTCTGTTTACCATCAGGAAGACATGAATTATAAATAGTTTTCACAATAAGATGTAAAAGATTATTATTATTAGTTTTGCCAAATAGATCTTTGCAATTTGCAAGGCATCCCTTCACAAAAAGAAAGGAGCTGTTCTTTAACCATTTGTGAGAGCTAAAGCAGAGCTGAGAAGTACGTTTT
>NW_011314617.1:0-359 GCF_000146605.3 Meleagris gallopavo | reverse complement strand
GAGGGGCACACTGCTGGCTCATGGCCAACCTGTCCATCCACCAGGACGCCCAGGTCCCTCTCTGCAGAGCTCCTCTCCAGCAGCTCATTCCCCAGCCTGTATTGGCGCATGCAATTATTCCTCCCTAGGTGTAAGACCCTACACTTGCTTTTGTTGAACCTCATCCGGTTTCTTACTGCCCAGCTCTCCAGCCTGTCCAGGTCTCGCTGAATGGCAGCACAGCCTTCAGGCGTGTCAGCCAATCCTCCCAACTTTGTATCATCAGCAAACTTGCTGAGGGTGGCCACTATCCCCTCATCAAGGTCATTGATGAAGATGTTGAACAAGACCGGACCCAGCACAGACCCCTGGGGGACACC
>NW_011314616.1:0-443 GCF_000146605.3 Meleagris gallopavo | reverse complement strand
CAAAACTTTGCTGGAATTACAGACCAGAATAGGAATTTTTCACAAAAGAAAGTAATTTTTTCTGCTTTCTTCAGGTCACGGTGACAGCAACAGCCGCAACATTCCGACTTTAGTAAAAGATATTAGCAATGTAGGAGAGGTTTCCTGTGGCAGTTCACACACGATAGCTCTGTCCAAAGATGGCAGAACAGTATGGTCATTTGGAGGAGGAGATAATGGTGGGTATAAGTACACCATAATAAATACATATTTCCTAAAGTCTATAATTATTGTATTTGAAAGAGAATACATTTTATAAAAACTGTTATATGTGTTGATTTTAAAATATACCCTGACGTTTTAGAAATCTGAAGATTAATTTTTTATACTTTCAGTTGTCACCATTTGTATATTTATACTTTCCACTTGTAATTTCCTTTTAGGCAAACTTGGTCACGGTGATA
>NW_011314615.1:0-373 GCF_000146605.3 Meleagris gallopavo | reverse complement strand
TTTTCAGTAATGAAGGTAAGCCAAAGGGGGAAAAAATTCAACGTATAGTTGAATACATTTTTCTCCTACCTGTTTTTGGGGAAAATTTAATGTTTTAGGAATGGGGATAAAATGCTATCTCTTTGAATGTGATTGTTGATGATTATGTACATCATACCTTCAGGCCTCAGTTTCTTTCTTTCCTCATATTACTTCAGCTACAATTTTTTCCAGTTGGAAGTAGAACCACAATAACAGTAAACAAAGTCAGGAGTAATGATGATGAAGAGGATAATTAAATAAAAATCAGCTGCTTTTTAATGGGAAATTTGCAACATGTAACTTAGGACCCTCTACACAGAAGAGATGCTTTATTCATTGTCTCTGAGGTACT
>NW_011314613.1:0-367 GCF_000146605.3 Meleagris gallopavo | reverse complement strand
CTAGGAAAAACACTGTGGCAAAGGCAACCAGTACAAAATCAACACTCTTCCATCACTACTGTGACCTTTAGAATGTATTGTGGACAGCGCAGAAGGAAAACAAAAGTCCTGAGACAGTGAATTTGGATACAATGCAAAGGAGCCTTGTGGGGACATCCCTGTGGGGCTGCTCAGAGCAGACCTCTGAGGTGCTGAAGCAGGGACACATTCCTGTATATGAAAACTTCTTTTTGCAGGACAAGTTTGTTGGTTTTTTTCACTCAGTTGAAGGGAGAACAAAAAGTAGGATGCGGATTTTGAACTCTGCATTTTCCTTTCTCTGTGAAAGTAGGTTGGTACATCTGAAAATTCAAAGCTTGTTTATTTA
>NW_011314611.1:0-308 GCF_000146605.3 Meleagris gallopavo | reverse complement strand
AGCAAACATTGATGAAATGAATGCAGAAAAGTCAGTTGGGGCTGCTTGAAAGAAAGAAAAGGGTTGTGCTCTGATACACAATTGTGGAGAACTGCACCCACAATATGGGATTGCTGGTATCCTGCAGTTCAGTCTGCATGGTTAAATACTGGAGCGAGGGACAGCCAAGCATCAACAAAGCAATGCAGCTTTTACCAGTGAAGATAAACATCCAGCTCACTATGTACACGAGCAGTTAGATACAGCAGGCAAGTGGCAATGTCAACATCAATTATTCACTAATTATTATCTATTTATTACCATTAATA
>NW_011314606.1:0-378 GCF_000146605.3 Meleagris gallopavo | reverse complement strand
CAGCGTCGTCCAACGGTTCCTCCTGCAGCTCTGACCAGCTGGCACAGACAGTCTCCGTGCAGTCGCACACTGCTGGCTTGGAGGCAGCCCTCTGTTGGTGTTCTGGGCGTTCAGCAGATTGCTTCCTTCTCCTTGATCAGCTGTGCTTTTCTGTTGAGAAACTTGACAGCCATTTAAATCAAGAAATTCAGCAAACTCACATCCACTGCACACCGTCCTCCTTTGTTACTGGGGCATCCACGTACTGCAATGAAGTTCCACCATGGGATGGAGGAGCCCAAATCTCAGGCTCACAAGCTGACCGGTTCTCAAAAATCATTGGGCTGCTCTCACAACCCTGGGTAACACTGTCCAGGTGAACTGAATTTTATTTTCTTT
>NW_011314602.1:0-375 GCF_000146605.3 Meleagris gallopavo | reverse complement strand
TGTCACCACCCTCTGTGTGAAAAACTTTCTCCTACTATCTAACCTAAACCTCTCCTGTCTTAGTTAAAAGCCATTCCCCCGTATCCAATCACTATCCACCCCCGTAAACAGACGTAAACGGAGGTCAGCTGCTACTCTCCCATTCTTTTGACCCCTTCAGTCCAACAGCAATGAATATTGGATTAATTTCCTTTATTTTCTATGTAGGCAAGAAAATAAAAGAATATCTGATAGTACACACCAAGAGATTTGAACCTTTGCTTTTACACCTCCCGTAGCAGTGTCTCTATTTGTCCTCTCCTCCTCAGCAACACCGTGTTCTCCCTGACGCACAATCACAGAATTGTAGGGGCTGGAAGGCACCTCTCGAGATGA
>NW_011314599.1:0-380 GCF_000146605.3 Meleagris gallopavo | reverse complement strand
TTGAGCATGAATAGAATCACTAGTTAGGAGAAGAAATACTACATGGCATCTGCAGAAAGGAGAGCTCGCGGTACCCATACTCCCAGGGCTCTGAATGGAAAAATATCTGCATCTGTGTTAGCTTTAGAGTTCAGGGCTTCAGTGACATCTCCCCTGCCACCCAAAAATCCCTTCTCCCCTCCTGGCTGCAAAGCGGCATGGCCATGTCTGGCAGTCGTGCAGCAGTCAGGCATGACAGGGCAAGGGAAGGAAGCAAAGGGAGTAAAGGAAGCAGGAAGGAAGAAGGATCTGCACCCCCTCCCTGTTGTTAATCATCCTCCCCTTTCGCTTTAGAGAAGCTGTCAGGTCTGCAAACACCATGCTTGAAAAGGTGCAGAGCA
>NW_011314595.1:0-397 GCF_000146605.3 Meleagris gallopavo | reverse complement strand
AGGCCAGGCTGGATGGGGCCCTATTCCAACCTTCTACGGCGGCAAATCTGGCACGGCAGGTGGTTGGGATTAGTTGAGCTTGTAAGGTCCCTTCCAACCCGAGTCTTTCTGTGATACTTTGGTAACAAACTCTGCTGCTGTACTGTAGCCACGACCTTAGCGTCGTATCTTTCAATGTTTGTCTAAAGCGCACAGCCCCTGTGTCTACTGCTGCGTTATAGGCAGCAAGGAAAGTGTTAAGGATGTGCATGAAGACACATATGTGATTCAATATGAAGCTTGGTTGAGGGAACAGAAAGGAAACCCCAAAACACCCCCATGGTAGTAAGCTGCCCAAGCATATTCCTTGTAGCGTGGCTTGAGCTTTCATGACTGCAGTTGAGCTCAGCTTTAAGCT
>NW_011314593.1:0-333 GCF_000146605.3 Meleagris gallopavo | reverse complement strand
GACAGGGAGCTCACTCACCAATCATCTTCCCAGGCAAAACTATCTCAACGTGCACTGAGTGCCTTTACTTTATTGCTAGTTGCAAACAGCGGTGGACTGCAAGGCACAAAAACGCTTCCCACCTCTCCCCCTCCTTGCTCCTTCCCAGGCTCACTTTCTCTCCTTTATACGCAGTGCTCGGACCTCACCTCCCCACGTGCCTCGGGACCCACAGCCGTCACGGACGGTTCGTCACAGTTCCTCCCCTGACACGCCTCCCACCTAACCCTTCTCCCCTGCACCCGCACCGGCAAACGGAGAGCTGCTGCTTCCCTCGGGACACATCAGCCTGCT
>NW_011314591.1:0-301 GCF_000146605.3 Meleagris gallopavo | reverse complement strand
GACACTTTTCCAAGCTCTTCTGAATTTCCTGATCTTTTATTAAAATTAATCCTCTCCCCTCAGGCATTAAAATTACATTTGCTAAATTTTCCCTTTCTTGGTCTGACAAACATTAGTCACGCAGGATTACAGATAACTTTCAATCTCCCCCAGATTTTCTTAAGAGACCATCCTGCTGTCACTTGAATGATGTAATAATATTGTTGGTCTTAATGATTCAAGCTTCAAAAAACACTGTAGAAGTAAAACATCAGCTTTCAAAAAGTTGTAACATAGGAAAAGAAAGGAATGCATTTGATGG
>NW_011314587.1:0-416 GCF_000146605.3 Meleagris gallopavo | reverse complement strand
ATTTTTACCGAACGAATAAATACGCAGGAAATTAAGGGGGGGGGGGGAAGGAATTAAAAAAGAAATAGAAAAACAAAAACTAAAACGTTCGAAATTAAAAGAAAAGAAAAGAAAAGAAAAGAAAAGAAAAGAAAAGAAAAGAAAAGAAAGGAAGGAAGGAAGAAAAATGCAAAAACGTAGGAAAAAAATTAAAAATCAGAAATGAAGGGGGAAAAGAAAAGTAAAAATCACGCAGGCGCGCACAAGCCAGCAGGCAAGCAAGCCAACAAGTAAATAAATCAAGCAAATGGAAAGAAACAGATATTAAAATAAAAATACATTGGAAAAAACGTATAAAAAGGGAGAAAACTGAACAAAGCAAAAGCACACCCCCCCAAAAAAAATCACGCGAGGCGAGTCCGGGAGGGGGCGGGGGG
>NW_011314586.1:0-396 GCF_000146605.3 Meleagris gallopavo | reverse complement strand
TGAAGTTGTTAACCGTAAGAAAAATAATTTAATAAGAACAGAAATACAAAAAAACAAAAAAGACCAACCAACCAAACTAGTAAGTATTTCAGAAGGAGCTCTTGGAAATAAATAAAGAAATACTTACGCATGCATGCAATGGAAAGTTGCAATTAAGAGCTTGGTAGATCTAAGAGTGATTTGTCTGGTCATCTCAATTTAAATTGAAATTGTACCTATTTTCTAGTCTAGTAAAAATATATGGTGTCACATTAGGATTTTTAAAGGAGCTTTTTCTAGGGAGTGCAGAAAAGCTACTGAGCAGTGCATAAATAACCGGATACTAGAAGCTGAATAAATTCTCTGCCAAAGCATAAGGTGATGTAAACAAACACATCTGTGGAATATCGCATTTTC
>NW_011314585.1:0-318 GCF_000146605.3 Meleagris gallopavo | reverse complement strand
ATTGTTACTTATTGTTGTTATTTATTTATTTATTTTGCTTGCTTATTTATCGGCTTCGCTCGCTCGCTCGCTCGCTCATTTATTTATTTATTCATTCATTCATTCATTCATTCATTCATTCATTCATTCATTCATTCATTCATTCATTCATTCCTCGTGTTTTATTTCTTATCGATTTTTCCCCTTTTTAATTTTCGTTTTATCGATCTTTAGGTGTTCCGTCCCCGTCCCCGCCCCGCCCCGTCCCGTCCCGTCCCGTCCCGTCCCCGGTTTCGCGATTTGTTGATTGATTGATTGATTGATTGGATTGGATTGGAT
>NW_011314584.1:0-332 GCF_000146605.3 Meleagris gallopavo | reverse complement strand
AGGCCACGCACACGACTGGTGCTCCACGGTAAAGCCCCTCGTAGAGCTCCGTGCCGTGGTTAGAGGTTGCTCCCCTCCCCACTGCCCCCAGTTCCCAGACACGTAGGAACTTTGCCCTTTTGGGAACAAGGCCAGGGGAACCACATTCAGCAGATGAGGGGAGGAAATAGGACCCTCCAACGTACCTCCTGCCCACAGTCCCCGCATTCCAGAGCTTGAGGTGCCTTCCTTGAGGCACCAGGCACAACAGCAGCCTGGAGCTGGATCCCTCCTGTGGCGGTTCTTGTCCATGTCACATATCACAGAATCGCAGAACGTCCCAGCTCGGCAAA
>NW_011314582.1:0-514 GCF_000146605.3 Meleagris gallopavo | reverse complement strand
CCGGTCCTGCCGTGCGAAGACCGGCACCGCTATCGCCTCGGCCACCGGTCCACCCAACATGATTACGACTGGTGGAACATCAACGCCATCAGTTCACCTCACTTTGGGCCTCCCACGCCTCCTCATTCCACGTGGACGTCTTAAAAGAATTTGTTAGGCTAGGTCGTCAGGTGCCATTCTCTTGACATGACCAGCCCGCAGCCGTACATCTCCTAAAGCAAATCACTGTAACGGTTCCTCCATTGAACTTCCACGCATACGGGACCAATCGGGCTTCTGATTATGTTGAAGACGGCTAAGAGGGATTTTTCATACAGTATAAGCTTCGTCCAGTCACATATCTGTACTAGTGTTTGTCAGTAGGGCCGCTAGTAGTGCCACCATCATTTTGGTTTTCGCCTCGTTAATCTCCAACGTTTTATTTACCTTAGCGAAACTTAATGCTCGCTCAATACTTTGGTAAGCTTCTGTTAGTAGTAAAAGTAAAATTAAAGTAAAATTCATATCAAAATAT
>NW_011314581.1:0-381 GCF_000146605.3 Meleagris gallopavo | reverse complement strand
AGTTCCCCGCGTCACACTTTCTATCCTTCCTAAGAGGTGTGCTGTCACCTTTTTTCTCCTCAGCAGGGACTTGACCTGACTGCCTCGACTTCTGAAATACCATGGAGAGTGGCTTGGTGACTGCAGCGGTGAATTCCCTCGGAACTCTGGGACTCATCTCGTCGGGGCCCAAAGACTCCTGGCTGTTTGGGTCCTCAGGTGGTCCAGAACCTGATCTGCCATGGCAGTGTGGGATGGGAAGGGGTGTGTGGGACTGAGGAAGCAATGGCAGTCCCCACCTCACCAAAGCAAAGATGAGGGCTGTGCATAATGAGCAGTTATCAGACAAGATGGAAGCAAAATGGTGTTGGGTAGCTGAGCCTTCTCTGGTTGGTAAGCAAC
>NW_011314579.1:0-316 GCF_000146605.3 Meleagris gallopavo | reverse complement strand
GCCCACTAACACTACACCACCTGTTATCCACCTCCACTTTGACTCCCTGGAGATCCCACCCCAGTGTCTCACTCCTTCTCTTCTGCCCTGGTCTCAGCACCTGGAGGGTTTGGAGGCACCGTGTTGTACATCTCTTTGTAAATATATACCACTGATATCGTGATATCACTTACCGTGATTGCTCTCTTCAGTCTTAGTAAATAGATTTTATCACCACCTTGGACAACCCCTAATTATGTTGTACGGCAGTTGATTGGCTGCTGTTGGAAAGTTCATTAAATGGTCTTCTGTTGTTCCTGTGAGCCACTGTCTGACT
>NW_011314578.1:0-364 GCF_000146605.3 Meleagris gallopavo | reverse complement strand
TCAGCAGAGCTTGGCATTGATTGGATCACGGGCAGCTTTTCTCTCTGCCTTGTTGCCAGGCTCTGCTCTTCTGATGAGCCTCGTCCTGCCCTCCTGCTCTGCCATGACAGAGGCACCTGGGATGGCTGCGGCTGCCTCTGTGAGAGATGGTTGTTGGGAAGCTTGAAGGTTTCAGAATATTCAGCATCAAACTCTTGCTCAGAGTGAGAAGCTGCAAAGGACTGCAACGTGTTGCAGACGCTTCCAGTAGCTTCTCGAGTGGCTCTAAGGGAAGCCTGCGAAGACACTTTTGTCAGAGGCTTCCATTCCGGGGAAGGGTTTCCCACTTCCTAACAATCTTTGTCTGATGCTGAGGGAGGGCCTC
>NW_011314574.1:0-349 GCF_000146605.3 Meleagris gallopavo | reverse complement strand
GAGAGAGATGCCCTCCGAATTGAGAGAGACTCCCTGCAATCCAAACTCAACAGTCTTCAATCTCAACAAGACACCCTCCAATCTGAGCTAGTATACTCTCATAATCGAACGAGACAGGCTCCGAGCTGAACTGGAGGATGAGAGCATTGGAACTGACCAACCTGATCAACTACAGGAAGCACCACAATTGATGTCACTTTCCCCTGTAAGAGGACGGAAAATGAAACGAATCTCGACTCAGTTAGAAGAGAAGAAAGAAGAGGAGAGAGGTCCAGAGGAGTGGCTCCAAGATCCACAAGAAGCACCCCTAAGTCCAGGGGAGGGGCCCTCAGTAAGACCACGGTCACCG
>NW_011314566.1:0-428 GCF_000146605.3 Meleagris gallopavo | reverse complement strand
TTAGCTAAGAGTAAGATTAGATCCACTTCTAAACAGGTTACTTGCAGTGTTCACTCGCTGTTTGCTATCCAATGTGGAATGTGCACTTCTTAATTGCACAGCTTTATAGATATGAGTAAACATAGATATGTAGTAATAAAACTCATTTTAGGCCGTAACTTTTAGACCTGATTTTCGTATTGTTCCAAGGCAGATAAAAGAATTCTGGTGCTGTTCAACAAACATATCACAGGCAGACCCAGGTGAAGCTGAATAAATTCTTTGTTTTGATTCTTGAGAAAGAGTAAGTTGTGCTTAGTAATCCTTGGGAGAGAAATTGAATTGCATTTGTATGAGAGAGACTGTAGAGCTAGGCTTTCTGTACGGGCAAGGAGTGGAGCAAAACTCAAAAAGGGATGGCGTTAACAATAGCTATAATCCACAGTAAT
>NW_011314563.1:0-416 GCF_000146605.3 Meleagris gallopavo | reverse complement strand
GAAAACAGAAGTAGTTAATATTTTTAGGATTTGACCAATAAAAAAAAACAACAAAAACAACCTATTTTGTTTAAAAATATGGATTGTTTTCATGGTTGTACTTATTTTATACATTTCCGTATTAGTGTACTAGTCTCTATTATGAAATACTGTCATTCCTAAAATGCTACAGCTAAATATTTTTTCAGCAGTACTTCTTAGTGAATGAGATACATCTGACATGGCAGGTGGCATACATTTCACAGATCAGAATCAATATATTAAATTTCACCTTGCATATGAGCTAACAGTTTTTCTCCTTTTGCTAATATTTTTTTAATGAAACTTTTTAAAATTATATTTTGTTAATTTATTTCTAGAAGAAAGCAAAAACAGCTTCTGCAGAGGATTAGTTATGCATTCTAATTTCTAAATAA
>NW_011314562.1:0-396 GCF_000146605.3 Meleagris gallopavo | reverse complement strand
TTCAGGATGCTGCAGTGTCCATTTTTAAATTTACTAATAGGTTTGTTAAAATAAATAAATAAAAGAAGCAAGCAATAATAACTAAGGAGACTGACAGCTGCTAACAATGTCTGCCTGGAAGGTTGGTTATGCAAAGATGAAATAATTTGCGCTTGTCGTAGTCTTACAGCGTATAGAATAATTCCAGTCTGACCTTTGTTTTCACCTGTATACTTAAGATGGCCTTCTCTGCCTTATTTAGAGCATGTTCAGAGCAGTCAGTCAGCAAGCTACTACTGCCAAGATTAAAAAGCAAGCAAAGGCAATTGCATGGAAAAAATTCAAGTCTCACACAGATAAAGGAGAAAGTAAGATAGCAATTTCCAGCTACCAGCAAGTTAAGTTCAGACAGTTCAA
>NW_011314559.1:0-320 GCF_000146605.3 Meleagris gallopavo | reverse complement strand
CATATAAACCCTAAGGCTTGGATTTACCTAATCTGTTCAATTTTGTAGGTTCCTCTCTTTAGCTTCTCTCATCAGCCACCGCTCACAGCCTCAGAAGTCGTTCTTCATCATTTCCGTAGCGCATCTCAGAGGACTCGGTGCCATCTAGGAAGGAGACAAACATCACAGAGACCTTATAAAATTCTCTGCATTGCTCACTGCCACACGATGCAGGCAGGCACACCGCTCCAGCATGGCTCAGCATCCTTTCCTCTGTACTTCAAACCAAAACGAGTAGTGAAGGGAAGAAGCAAAGCTGCCACTCTTCATTCTCAGTGTTA
>NW_011314558.1:0-447 GCF_000146605.3 Meleagris gallopavo | reverse complement strand
CAACACAAAGAAAGGAGCAGGAAAGACAAAGAATACACAAATAGGAAACAAAGACAATGCAAAAGCAAACAAAAAAACTCAACTACAGAAAAAATAAAATAAAAAAAAGACAAAACAAAACAAGGAATGAAAACGAAGCAAAGCCAAGCGAGGATGAGAAATACAAGAGGAAAGCCAATGAATTCAATACACTAGCATGGCAAAGCAAAGAATCCTAGCAAAGTAAAGAGAGAACAAAGCTCACCAGTGCTTAACAATGGAAAGAAAGAACCAAAATTTAACAGCAGTGCAAGGCCCCGATACCAACAATAACCAAAGAGCAAACCAAAGCCAGGAAAACTAGCAAAAGGAAAGAAAGAGTAAGTAATAAAAAGCCAAGGAGAGCAAAGCAAAATCACTTGAAATCCTCACAAACAGAGGGGAATACGCTCAGGAAAGGAAAAAGCA
>NW_011314557.1:0-311 GCF_000146605.3 Meleagris gallopavo | reverse complement strand
AAGCTGCTTCCTTCACTTGAGAGTGTGGGGGAGGTATTGGTCCTTGGAATGGGGTAAGTGGTTCTTTTTTCTTTTCAGGGCTGTGATCTTGTCTTTTTGGGGGATGGCAAGTGCGCTGAAGGGCTGCTAGGTGTAAGAGCAGCATGTGAATCTGGAGACTGCTTCCTTTGGGGTGTGGGGTGAGCCCTTAGAATGGGGTGAGTGATTCCTGCTTGATTTCAGAGCTGTGAGCTCTGCTTTTCTGGAGGATCTCAAGCTGGATGGCTGTAATTAATGTGCTAATTGCATCCATGCGGTGGGTGTTTTTTAAG
>NW_011314556.1:0-401 GCF_000146605.3 Meleagris gallopavo | reverse complement strand
AAGGGCGTGCTAGGTGTAAGAGCAGCATGTGAAGTCTGGAGACTGCGTTCCTTTGGGGTGTGGGGTGAGCCCTTAGAATGGGTGAGTGATTCCTGCTTTCGTTCAGAGCTGTGAGCTCTGCTTTTCTGGAGGATCTCAAGCTGGATGGCTGTCATTAATAGGGCTATGTGCTAATTGCATCCATGCGGTGGGTGTTTTTTAAGGGCATTGTGTGCATCCTTGTTGTGTTTTAAATGATGTTCTGCGTCTCTTCTGATTTCATTTTGCAGCCTGATGGAGTTGAAGGATTGCCTGGGCTCCTCCAGTCAGTGGTGTGAGATCTGTCCAGCAGGTAATGAACATCACGCACCCCATGTTGGTGCGCTGCTTGTATGCAGGTAGGTTTGCGATGTGATCCGACT
>NW_011314554.1:0-353 GCF_000146605.3 Meleagris gallopavo | reverse complement strand
TAGTGATCCACCTGAGAGTTGGAGCCCTTCTGGACAAGCTGCCGGCAGGCCCAAGGAGTCTGCCTCTCAGAGGGTCCCACAGCTAAACAGAGTCTCTTGCCTGGCTTACCAATTGAAGCCAAGAAATCCAACATTAATTTGGCACAACAATGAGTTATGTCAAGCAGGTATTCCTTTGTTACAGTACTGAGTGCATGGGGGATCGCTCCACCAAACAAGCACACTGAGGAAAGTGGCAACTACACACTTATAGGTATAGCATATGTGTATTCATTACACTTCTGAGAAGTTGGTTACACATGCATTGGAGTACATTCTGAGTACTTGTTAACATGCTGTCCTACCCTTCTGAG
>NW_011314553.1:0-306 GCF_000146605.3 Meleagris gallopavo | reverse complement strand
CTTTGGAGGGTCAGCTTGTGGCTTTAGGATCTCAGCAGAAACTCCTTGGTTCCCATCTTCCGGGCCTTGCCAGCAGATAAGATGGAGCAGGAGGTGCCCACCCACATCCTGGTTTGCACGAAAGCTAACGATGGTGTCCTTCCCGACTTCTGCCATACCAAGCTGGAGTTTCTGCTCACAGGCCAGATATTCTGCCAGTAAACACTGCTGAGCACCCTCTTCCGAAGGCAAACGGCTCCAAAAGCAATGCTTTGAAATGTCAAGTTGCCCACAAATTGATGTTGATTGCCACACGGGCACTTCTCT
>NW_011314552.1:0-336 GCF_000146605.3 Meleagris gallopavo | reverse complement strand
ATAAAAATTGCTAGGTCGCTAGAAGGATAATTAAAAAGAATAAAAACAAACAACAAAAGATCTTGTTATACTTCAGCATTTTATTGCCATTTTTTTACTAACTTTGATTTTAAATTTTGCCATTTGCATATTCCATCTGTGGAATGGAAGAGATGTCAGCAGTCTCTGCATTCCAACAAGTCCGTATAGAGTGTAGTAAGAACTTTTGAGATGTTCACTGATTTTACCTGATTGGAAAAGTTAAAGCGAAAAGGTTTTCCAAAACCTTTTTCACCATCATAACCTTTCACCAAAGTGCTGATTTATAGTGGTACCATAAGTATTGTGAATTCCAGG
>NW_011314551.1:0-339 GCF_000146605.3 Meleagris gallopavo | reverse complement strand
TTTTAACAATAACCTCTGCAGTCTGAGTTACTGGTTCTACAGCCTGCAATGCAGAATAGATAGCCAATAACTGCCTTTCAACTGTGCTGTCTCTCTCTTCTGCTCCATGCCAAATCTGTGACCAGAACCCAATTGGGATTCGAACGGAACTCTGGTGCTGCCACAGCCCCCAGCCAAACCCTTCTTGGGTTACATGCACATCTAGTTCGGCTGGAAGGGTTGGATCAAATATACCCAGCGCCTGGGCCTGTTTAACAGCTATTTTTGCTTGCTGGAAGGCTTTTGTTCCGTTCTACCCCAATCCCATACTTGGCCTTTTGTTAATCGGTATAAAGGTTT
>NW_011314548.1:0-336 GCF_000146605.3 Meleagris gallopavo | reverse complement strand
CTTCTGAAAGTATGGAAACTGTAACGAGTAACTGGAAGGGGAGCAGGGATAAATTATTCTTGGAAATGTAGATACAAATATTTACAGTACAGTATGCTAGCCTAATCAAAATCTCTTAACTCCTGCAGGCCTGAGTATTTACAATATTGAATTTGCAATTTTTATCAATACAGTATCACCTGACGGACTTAAGTATATAAAAAGCACTCATTGACCTCTGCAAAATGCATTTTTTTTAAATGAGAATATGAAGATCTTGGTGCCCTTTGGCTCTGTAAGGAGCCCAAATCCAAAGTTCAGATGCTCAGATCTACTTTAAGCTCCTGTGCAGTTTTT
>NW_011314542.1:0-429 GCF_000146605.3 Meleagris gallopavo | reverse complement strand
GGGGGAAGTAATGAAATACTATAAATGGGATGTTTTTATAGCACAGAATCTCGGAGAATGACATGAAAGGAGGATTCATTTCTGTTTATTTATCTCTTTACTGGTCTCTTATCCAGTAACAGACAGTTGTAAAGAAATGAATATAGCCCTCTGTTCCTGGTTATTAGGAAATCTAAGTTTACTTTCTTGAAACATAAGTGAGATCTTTCCTAGAAAAAATGATTAAGACAGAACATTCTACTTCTTCATAATGAAAAACACTGTTTTTTCTGAGAAGAAAAGGGGATCATTAGTAGAGATTGTTAATATAGGTGGAGTTTTGTGGTGGAACTTTTCAAAACTCTAAGAAAAATAGAAGCTACATTTAAAGCAGCCTCTAGATATTAGCTATGGCCGAGAGATTATATGCTCAACTAGTCTGGCCTGGGC
>NW_011314539.1:0-452 GCF_000146605.3 Meleagris gallopavo | reverse complement strand
TTTTATTTAACTGACTCAATGACTGAGTCAGTAAGGCCACAATTACTCACTGGATTAATGAAATCCTAATGTGACTGAAAATATAAAGATACCACGATCTCCCACAAATGTTCTAGTACTAAACATAAAAATGTTAGCACAAGTTACATAGCATGCTGCTCCACTCCTGTCCTCCACTCAATGCTCACATTATCACATTCTAAAATCAAGAAAAGTAAAATATATACATCATATCATCAGCAATTAAAAAACGAAGATATTGTAACAATGAATTATTAATTTAAAATACAATTTACTGATTGTGAATTATTAATGTGTAGTTTTCTCACTAGTAAACTACAACAGATGTCCACAACATGTTTTTCTTAAATTAACTGTAACAATAGCAAAGTATTTAGAAAAAATAACCTACAAAACACATCTCAAGGATTTTCTAATTCCAGCTCTGAAAA
>NW_011314538.1:0-381 GCF_000146605.3 Meleagris gallopavo | reverse complement strand
CCTGCAGTAATTTTGTTTTTAGAGTTTATTTTCAAGATGTCAGATATGGAGTGGAGTTTAAGGTTATTATTATTATTTAAGGAATTTTGTTGATATGTGTGTGGATTTTCTGAAAAAGAGCTTGTTAAGCAAAGGTCATGTACAAAATTGTCACTCGTCACATGCTTATCTAACTTATTTTTAAACTAATACACAAGTGTCTAAGTATCACATGGTCTTGCATTGCAGACTGGTGCCAGCTCTGGTATTTTTCTGTTTTTAAGAGAGAAATGTCTAGTGCTTTTTGCCCTCAGTGAGTATGCTGTTAGTCATGTATGTCACATAATCTTGCTTAGCTTCTGAAATACAGTCATTTTTCAGAAGGTCAGTTGTGTCTGTGCA
>NW_011314529.1:0-335 GCF_000146605.3 Meleagris gallopavo | reverse complement strand
CCCATCCGCCTGAACAGGACGCCAGCCTTGGCATGGCTGCTGGGAGCCCCCGCGGCTCCTCCCTGGGGCCCCCCTGCCCTCGGGGGTGCCCAAGGCCCCAGGCCCTGCTCCACAACAGTGCTGCGCAGCCCCACCATCTTCCCACTGACTGCTCTGGGGTTGAGCCCACCATTCTGAGACTAATGAAAAAGAGGCAACGGATTGCAAAGGCAAATTGTCAGCGTGGAGACAGAACGATGGGAGAAGTTACATCTTCCTTTACTATAACGTAAAACATAAAATGTAAAGTACAGAGGAGTTTCTCGCTTCAAGTAGAATGCGACAAAATGGATTCT
>NW_011314527.1:0-466 GCF_000146605.3 Meleagris gallopavo | reverse complement strand
CAACCTTATAGGAGAAGCCCTTAGTCCTTCAAACATGGGGAGGAATAGAGAATTATCCTAGATATTCTCATTTATATCAGGATAGATTGTATCCGCTTACGTTTACTTGTTTCAATCTATTTTTTCAGACTTATTTCATCCTATTTTCATCTGTCATTAGACTGTCTTCCCTCGCCTCGTTTTCCAGCTCAAACACTGACTTCACACTCCATTTTCTTATCAAATCCCTGCTTGAGACAGCAAATAGTAGGCAAAAGAAAGCCCAAAAAGTCATTTCAAATAATCGGTCTTCTTCCAGCCATTTTGCCCTAATGATGAGCACATTTCACATTTCATTCATGGATTCGAATCGCTTAGCCGTAAGCAGTGGCGCAATTTTATGAATCACATCCTAATCGAAACAATTTCCAGCCCGGGTGACAAAAATAAAACGGCCTCTCCCACCACTTCACCGATTTATCAAATT
>NW_011314526.1:0-373 GCF_000146605.3 Meleagris gallopavo | reverse complement strand
TTCAAATGACCAGGCTACAGTAATTCGATGTGTTGTGTCTTGGCCAAGTGGGACTACCTAGGACTACTACAAAAGAAAAAAAAAAAGAAAAATCAAAAGATTAGGGGAGACAACACTTCAAGCTGTGTTGCATTAAGCTGGATCCAAACGCTGCTATATTAAATAAGACTAAAGAATAAGACTACTTAGTTTCCTAAATGGAAAGAGCTGACTATTTCTACAGTCTTTTTCATTTTGTAATTGCTGTTAATTTTTCCAGTTCATTAGGTACAGATGTTGTCACATTTCTCACCTGCACGGTCAAGGCAGGCTGACATCAAATGAGTGAAATGGACTTCAGACAGTTATATTGCTCTCTCTCCCTTTTACTAAT
>NW_011314523.1:0-365 GCF_000146605.3 Meleagris gallopavo | reverse complement strand
CTTCAAAAATTTCAAAACACTACCATAGCGGTACTAACTCAAGCATGCTTAAAGATTCTCTCTCGTCGATGTGATCTATACCTAATATCTCAAGGTCATAGATAATCACAGGTCATCATAAGTTATGCGTATGATTTGGTATCTCGTTTTTATGTCGTGTCAAGCATTTATGACGTATCGCATTAAAATAATTCTTTCATGATTGTTTCATTGCTCTTTAAACTAAAATGTGCAGCAGACCCCTTTAAGTCAAATGAGAATGATAAAAACGATTAGCAGCAGCATTGCTCAATGCAGCTGAGGTGCACGGTAGGTTTACAGCAGTATTCTTTCTACTTTTCCTATTCCTACACATATTAGTAGAA
>NW_011314522.1:0-317 GCF_000146605.3 Meleagris gallopavo | reverse complement strand
GGCACTATGTGGAATCCATTGACCCCATCACTGTCAGCATAAACTCTTGGATTGAACTGTATTTCCTTTTATCAAACAAAAAAAATACACAGTGCTGCAACATTTCCATGCGTGCATACATTAGAAGTCAGAAAGCTGGCAAATAATCCTGTCCCAGATCTCATGACCTCATGAGCCAATTTTATTTCGGTGTGCTATGTTACAATTACATTGCTTCTTTCGTCCTCAGGGATGCCAGAAAACTTTGCAGACTTGCATATTCTACTGGCATCAATTGTCAGCCTCCACTAAATACAGCTATGCTTTGCCAGTGGCAA
>NW_011314520.1:0-507 GCF_000146605.3 Meleagris gallopavo | reverse complement strand
ATAGAACAGCCAGAGCCACTTAAATGTAATAGGGGGATTGAAAACAGAAACTAAACAAAACAATAGAAAAAGGGGAAAAAAAGACATGGATCAGTGCTTCAAAGAATAACCTTATAACCTTAGAAAAGCAAGAGTTGTTCATTAGTACCATGCTGCAAATCCAAATAAATATGTAACCTCTCAAAAGTGTTCAGACCAACCCCGGAGCCTGTTAGGCCTTGTTGTTTTAGAGACCTCAGAAAGGTGAAGGTGAGCTCTTGACACAATGCTTTTCATTTGAATTCACTTCCTGCTCTCTCGTTTACTGGAGGTAACTTCCCTTGGTACCTCAGCTGGCTTTCTTCACACAGAATGACTCTCTATTTGCATTTTGTTTCTAATACTGAATTCGCCTAACATGATTCAATCTTATTTTCCCAGTGGTACCATTAATATTTTAATTTAATCAGAATTTCAGGAACTTGTTTGCCATCCAGAGCAACTTGGTTACCTGTCAGCCTCCATCAG
>NW_011314519.1:0-379 GCF_000146605.3 Meleagris gallopavo | reverse complement strand
TTTTACATACAACATACTCCTTCCCTTTTTTGTCTCTTTTAAACAACGTTTTTTAGTCCAGATGCAGAGATACATACATTCTTAACTGTCAGGTTTTCTGTTGCTGGATTTTTACAGCAAGGTCACTGCATGGCAAGTTCTAATATTCATAAGGAAGGATAGGTGGCACTCTTGTTATTTTGGTTAGTTTCCTGAATAAATCAGGTATATGTACTCTCAGTAAGATTGCTTTTAATAGAGTAGTTGCAATGGAGAGAGTTTTTGTAACACTGGAAGAGGATTTGTGTATATATATATATATTTTTTAATATGAATGTATACCTAAATTATCTGAGCCTGGGATTTGTTCACAGTACTCTCTTGGAAGGTAAAATGTTTT
>NW_011314517.1:0-460 GCF_000146605.3 Meleagris gallopavo | reverse complement strand
TTCTGGGATGCAAATTACTGACCATAGACCACCACTCTATTTTTTATTAGTGTTGGCTTATTTACTTATTCTAGTATTTTGAATATGTAAAATCCTTCTTCAGTAATGAAATTTTTGGTTATGAAGCTCCCTGCTGAGAGCACATAGTTACGACCATTAACATCTAGTTTTCAAATTTAAGGAAAATTATCTTTTTAGCTTCTTGTTTCTATCATTTTTGCTTTCTTTTTCCTGGTCAATGAGTTTAAAGAAACAAGCAAGCTTGAATCAAAGAGGCAATGTATACTGTTGGCCCTAAAAATGAATGTTAAATTGTATGCAATATGCTCATTTTAACTTTTTTGAGGGAAAAGGATTATTATTAGTGATGCATTACATTTCAGATCAAAGATATCTGCAAATTTCCTTGTTATTTCCTTGTCTCTGTGATTTTGCTTCATGAAAGTGAAAAGTCATTATC
>NW_011314516.1:0-369 GCF_000146605.3 Meleagris gallopavo | reverse complement strand
TTGGCTGGCTCAGAATATCATCATCTATCAGATTACAGCAACAAACTATCTTGTGTTCACTTGTTTCAACTTTATGATTTAAATGTTTGTTTTAACTATTATTCCATTCACTACTTCACTGATGGATATTTCTCCTTTTAGTGTATGGAAATAGTTTAACGAAGCAGAAAAAGAAAAACTTTACATCCATAGACATATTCTTCTATTACTGCAATTACTCACTGATGTTATGGTTTTGGAGCAATAGTTCAGCACTGAGGATAGGGGCTAACAACATACTGTATTTTTTATCATGACATCAAAAATAAGTTTCATCAACTTGCTAGTGGCAAACAGTGAACTCTGAAAATTAATGCTAAAATCCTTCAA
>NW_011314515.1:0-312 GCF_000146605.3 Meleagris gallopavo | reverse complement strand
ATCAGATCCTGCTTGCTGAAATCCTCTGGCAGCTGAACCCTTCAGCATATCAAATAGTTAAAAGGGGGTCTATCAATCACATCAAATGTTACCCTTTGAAATTCTGTTTATATCGAGTCACTTATCTTCACATGAATAATGCTGAAAGTAGGGAATGTTCCTCTTTTAAAAGAAGGGGAAAGCAGAAGACATGTCTTGGAACAGTTGGCTTGATATGATTGCTTTCTTGGAATATTTAGTCCAAAACAGCAGCATCATTCTCCTTCAGTTCTCCTGATGATCTAAGTATTTTTATTTGTGGTAAAGTGTTTT
>NW_011314512.1:0-355 GCF_000146605.3 Meleagris gallopavo | reverse complement strand
GTTTTAATCCAGACCCAGCAGAGCTCTCTGCCAGCAGGATTGGGCCATGTTGATTCCTAGGCCAAAGGAAAGAAGGTGAATTCCATCAGAATTACTGACAGACCTCACTTCATCAGTGCAATCACAGAGAAAGTGAACAAAAATCCATCATTGGATGGTCTTGAAAGGACTCTGTGACCTTCACAGGACACTGAGGTTGGATCAACTTGCCGATCAGGTGTTTTGTTTGGTTTTTTTTGGTCATGTGCTGTAGTTCATTAGCTCCAAGTAGTTGCACTCCCATATGTAACTGCTAGGCTGTATTTTAGGATCCTGTCAGTTACGTAGAGTGCCAGGGAATGGTTCAGAGGAGTCT
>NW_011314511.1:0-315 GCF_000146605.3 Meleagris gallopavo | reverse complement strand
GGTTCTACTGCAGGAATAAAACGAACATTTTTGAGCTTTTGTCGCCTCCTTCTCATATAAGGAAACGAGCTGTCTGCAACAACAAGGATAACAGGCAGTAATTAGCTCTGAAAGATACTTCTCCTGAGAATAATCTTGGTTTTGGGTTTTTTTGTCCTGCTGAAAAACCAACGCTGTGTGAAAATGCTTCTGGGATGGGTAAATCCAGATGTCAACTGCTATGGACACAGCAGGGAGTTAATGAGAAATGTTTGTGAGCAGCTCATGGAACAAAAACAAAGGAAGCAATATGAGGGGAGTTCTGTGGCACTTCTT
>NW_011314508.1:0-370 GCF_000146605.3 Meleagris gallopavo | reverse complement strand
GAGAGCTGGTTGCTCTTCAAGAAGGAAGCTTAAAGGCACAGGAGCAGGCAGTCCCCCTGAGCTGCAAAATGAGCCAGCGGGGAAGAAGACCGGCGTGGATGAATAGGGAGCTATCTTGAGGCTCCTGGAGAAAAAGAGAATCTACCACCTGTGGGAAGAGGGGACAGGCAACTCAGAATGAATACAAGGAAGTCGTTAGGATGTGTAGAGGTGAAATCAGAAAGGCAAAAGCCCAGCTTGAATTTAACCTGGCCGCTGGGGTGAAAAGGAATAAGAAACTCTTTTATAAATACATTAACAGTAAGAGGAGGACAAAGGAGAATATCCACTCTTTGCTGGATGAGGCCGGGAATGTGACCACTGAGGATAA
>NW_011314507.1:0-412 GCF_000146605.3 Meleagris gallopavo | reverse complement strand
CTTAAAGAAGTAATAGACCTGTACCCAGTTTCTTTTTTCTTCATCCCTTCTTCTTAGAGCTGATAGTTCTCTGAAAGATAATGATCCTTCATAACTGGGATTAAGCACATTTCAAAAGTAAAAGTCCTTCCCCTCTGGAAGGAATTTGTATGCTGTCAGAGGGGACTGTTCACTTTTTACAGGTGGAAGCCTCCCTATTATTAAGGGTTTCTTCTGGCAACAATTCACATTAGGATGTGTTAGAACTTTAAAAATGGCATTAGAGATTAATATGACACTGGTCTGTCAAGTTCAGCTCTTAAGATAGGATAACTGATCTGTTTCTGGTGTTTCTCTGATATTATTATGGTGGGAGGTATTTACCATGGCAATTTTATATTGCAAGTACTACAGATGGGCATGAAAGTAGTTT
>NW_011314504.1:0-418 GCF_000146605.3 Meleagris gallopavo | reverse complement strand
ACACATCTCACACCACTGACTGGAGGAGCCAGCAATCCTTCAACTCCATCAGGCTGCAAAATGAAATCAGAAGAGACGCAGAACATAATTTACAACACAACAAGGATGCACACAATGCCCTTAAAAAACACCCACCGCATGGATGCAATTAGCACATAGCCCTATTCATTACAGCCATCCAGCTTCAGATCCTCCAGAAAAGCAGAGCTCACAGCTCTGAAATCAAGCAGGAATCACTCACCCCATTCTAAGGGCTCACCCCACACCCCAAAGGAAGCAGTCTCCAGATTCAGATGCTGCTCTTACACCTAGCAGCCCTTCAGTGCACTTGCCATCCCCCAAAAAGACAAGATCACAGCCCTGAAAGAAATAAAGAAACCACTTACCCCATTCCAAGGACCAATACTCCCCCACACTC
>NW_011314501.1:0-428 GCF_000146605.3 Meleagris gallopavo | reverse complement strand
AAAGTGCTTTACAAACACATTGATTCCCTCCCCCCAGTTTGCACAAGGTCTAGAACATCATATAGTACATAACATACTTCTTGAACACAATTTAACTTCTTTCCTGTAGGAAAAGGACATTCAGAAAACAAAGCCAAGTCAAGCATGGCTACTTGCCTAAAAAGATTTTGGGATGAAAAGCCAGTTTCAGTTATTTTAGCATTTAACATTTCAGTCGTGGCATCCTTTGATTTTCTGGTCATTGCTCTACATTGGTTAAATAGCATGGCAGATCTAAGTTTTTGCGTTTTAAATTTTAAAGAGAGCATTGTATCTCATTTTCCTTCAGGATCACAAGAGATGTTTGTATTTAGCCTATTTAACAAGAAGGTAAATTCCTAATATGAATTTATCCTTGAAATTTTTCATGCCAGAGTTTAAAATTATTT
>NW_011314499.1:0-384 GCF_000146605.3 Meleagris gallopavo | reverse complement strand
CCTGCAGCCAGCCCATAACCCTGCAGCCCTAAGTGCTTTCTCTTCCACTCGCAGGGGGTCTGGATTCCCACCTTCGGCTCGTTCGACACCATCTCCAAAGACATCAGGACTGCGGACGGGACCGTGGCTCTGCGCTGGCCCGTCTTTCAGCTGGCCAGGAACCTCAGAGCCATGCACCACGTCAAGTCCGACAAGGAATCCCTGTCGGGTAGGAGGGCGATTAAAGCCTTGCTGGCTTCATGGACAGGGCAAAGCAGGCCACCGCCTCCCTTCTCCAAAGGAGAGCTCCCCGGCTGAGGAGGGGGCCGTGCTGGGCGATGGCCGCGAGAAGCAGTTCTAGGGAAGCACCTGTGGAAAACCAACCGTATAATCAACTCCGTCCCT
>NW_011314498.1:0-312 GCF_000146605.3 Meleagris gallopavo | reverse complement strand
TTCTCCCCAAGGCACAGCAGTCCTGGACTTGGTGCCAGGGTCAGCGTGCTGCAGGTATTCTACTCAGCTCCAGGCCTGGGGGGCGTGCAAAATCTCCTCCTGCTCATAGCAGCCACATTGCTTCAACTCAGCCTATGGTGGTGTTTTTTAAGGGTACTTATTATTTCCACATAAAAGAAAGCTGTGGTGCACATCATTGACCCACCTGAGATCAAAGCGACAGCAGCGCACAGGTGGATTTTTGCCTTTCTTTTTCCATAGAAGTTTATGTGCAAACATATATCCACACACAGATGAGCTCTCCATCAATCT
>NW_011314497.1:0-392 GCF_000146605.3 Meleagris gallopavo | reverse complement strand
CTGATACACACAACAAAATCATCTTGTTTAACAGTATACATCTTCACTGTGCAACAAAGTGGCTGTAGTTTATATTAAATCCCCCTCTCTCCAGGTTAAAAAATCAAAAACTACTTTCACGCTTTAGCAATATCCTGCATTATTAAGCTATCCTTTAAAAAAAAAGTAAGTCTGATTTCTCTTGCTTTGTGGGAGGGAAGAAGGGAAAGTAGCAGGGGAGGGATAGAACATGTCTTCCAGTGTCATTTGTGTTTTCACCTCTTTGCTGGCAATGAATTTCCACGTGCCGTCACAGTTCAGTGATAGCCAATTTCTGGCTGCTATGAAAAGCACTGGTTTCACATAGACACTGGCTGTGCAGTCATCTCAATTTCCACTTCTACTGGGACCAC
>NW_011314496.1:0-368 GCF_000146605.3 Meleagris gallopavo | reverse complement strand
CTTGAATCAGCGAATCAGACATTACGCTGCAGACGAGAAAGAAAAAAAAACCACAAATCTCTACAACCAATCACACGCCCAGTCAGAAAGAAAAATAAGGCATAGAACCAAACAAAAGTTGAGATTCGCTCTCCTGATGTATTTCGCATTAAGAAGGGAAATCTCATTTCAGGTAACTGGATGGACCTTCACTACACTGGAGACTGTCTGAACTGAGGGTGCTGTCCATTTTGGAGTCTAGGGAACTTTCCAGTCTAATCTAACACTTACTCCTTTTTAGCTTTCCAGTTTAAAATTCTTTAGTCGGAATTCCCATGTTTGTATGGCAGGGACAACTGATTCAACCTGCTTCTTCTGAGCAAGGAGTA
>NW_011314494.1:0-371 GCF_000146605.3 Meleagris gallopavo | reverse complement strand
TTTTTTTCCCCTCAATGAAAGACTTAAAAATATAATAAATGAATGGAAAGAGAAGCACAGTAAGTTCTGCATCTTTTCATTGATCTGTATTTTAGCAAATCACATCTAATCATAACACAAAATCCTTGAAAAATGTTGTGACAAAATAATCAGAAATCAAGCCCAACTTGAAATTAAAGTACCAGCTCACACAGTTTGTGAAGGCTTGAATCTAGTTTATATGTTCTAGTTAGCATAGTGCAATCTATTTTGCAATGAAGTTACCATACCATTGCATCTGGTGCAGTACTGGAGTCTTTATTAATTTCAGTGCATCTGTTTGCTTGTTTTACTTCTTATCTTCTGTGTGCCACCAGATGTGCTATGCCATT
>NW_011314493.1:0-351 GCF_000146605.3 Meleagris gallopavo | reverse complement strand
GGGTAAACTTGGAGTTTATATATACATTGCAGAAACTGTCTGAACCACACATATAAACAACTATTGCTGCAGGAAAATTTGTGCTTAATTAGAATCGATGTATTTCATTGCGAGAGAAGAAAATGACCTTATTTGAGTTCCTGGTATGATATTGTCCCTGCTCCGAGTTTTTCCTTGCTCTTGCTATTCTCTGCAACTTCTAATGAGTTTTATGCACCTATAATACATACTTGTAAAATGTTATCCCTTATATGTGTTCTCCAGAACATGGAATTAGGAAGAATAGTATTAGTTGTTTTTTATAGTATCAGGTTAAGTAGACTCACTGTAAGTAGAATTCTGACCCTAGTT
>NW_011314492.1:0-459 GCF_000146605.3 Meleagris gallopavo | reverse complement strand
TCATATTCAATGTAATATTGTAATAGGGGAATGAATATTCAACTCTTTGATTAAGAGGCAGCCTCATGTTAAGAAAATCCATTAAAAATAAATACTCACAAAGTTATAATGAGGCTAATACTATCACAGATCATGACAGTCCCTGAGTTTGTTGTTATTCCCTATTCTTTTTTTACACTGAAGGCAAATTTCATGCATGAGTTCAATCACGAGAATCCATCTGAGTTAGAATTCAAATAACATTGAAAATAAAAATGTAAAAATGCAGATACAGTAAAAGAATTAAGTAAAGGACTGGTAATTATAATGATAGCTTTTACAGATACTAGTATTTTAAAAGTCATGTGTAAGAAAAAGAGATTAAATTCTTACAGTTAGTTTTGTTCCACAGCAAACTAATGAAGATCATATCTATTTTTTCCTGTTGGTAGTTTCTACTGGAACCAATGTAGATTCATG
>NW_011314491.1:0-364 GCF_000146605.3 Meleagris gallopavo | reverse complement strand
TGATTTAGTTTAGTCATTTGAATCTCTGAAATGAAATCATTTTAGAAACCAAGAAAATTGATGTGATCTGGCATAAGCCAAGTAATAAAAGGAAAAAAAGAAAAAAGAAAAAAGATAAGTTACAATCTGGACTGTAATTGAGTTGGATGCTGAGAGGAAGTAGGACTTCAGGGAAGGAGATCAGCTCATTTGAATTATACATAATAATCCAATAATAAAAATCCAGTATTATCAGATTATAGTATTTAGATTTTGCGTACTGTACAGGCAGATGATCATCCTTATCTCCTTCTGTTTCTGCAGAATTATTTTAGTCATCAGACCTGTGCTTAGAACAGACAGCATCAAAAATACCAAAATAGTA
>NW_011314490.1:0-353 GCF_000146605.3 Meleagris gallopavo | reverse complement strand
ATCAGATCCTCCTTTTAACAGAATATATACCTAAGAGTGAGTTCCGAGGCCCTTAAGCTAAGTTGAATTCGTGAGTGTTCTCATTTCCCATTATACATTTACCAAATAGACTTTGATTTACAATGTGTTTTTTTCTCCTAAAAACCAGCTGCCTTGAGAAGAGTGACGTTAAAGTGACATTCAGAAAACTCACTTGCTAATACATCTTCATTAAAAAATTGGATTTGAATAATTAACCACAATTGTTAAGTTTCTGCTGGATTTTTAGGATTCTGTACAAAGCAAAAGTTATTTTCCTCTTTAATGTTAGTGGTTCCCTGGCAGCCTACATAAATACTCCAAAGGATACAAAG
>NW_011314488.1:0-356 GCF_000146605.3 Meleagris gallopavo | reverse complement strand
CGTTGCCTTCTGCCTTTTTGCTGCCAATTTCAACGACCGACCCTTGGTGCTTGGTATTTGTCGGTGTGTGTGTGTGTGGGGAGTTCCCAACAAACTTGAGCCCGTGTGCGGAATGCGGGTCGTGTGCGAAAAACTTATCACTTTCTTACCTTCTCCTGCTCAAAGTTGGCGCAGTTGGTTTATGGTTTAGAGCAACGATCGATCATTGAAGCAACTACTTCACTGTGTGAGCACCTCCACTGAGAGAGAAACACACGCAAGCTCCCATTTTGCTGAGAAGATCATTTTAGATTTGTTCCCCAAAAGCCAAAATTCGCTTCGGTGACATTCAACATGAAAAGGCGGCGGCGCCACCC
>NW_011314487.1:0-347 GCF_000146605.3 Meleagris gallopavo | reverse complement strand
CTCTCTCTCTCTCTCTCTCTCTCTCTCTCTCTCTCTCTCTCTCTCTCTCTCTCTCTCTCTCTCTCTCTCTCTCTCTCTCTCTCTCTCTCTCTCTCTCTCTCTCTCTCTCTCTCTCTCTCTCTCTCTCTCTCTCTCTCTCTCTCTCTCTCTCTCTCTCTCTCTCTCTCTCTCTCTCTCTCTCTCTCTCTCTCTCTCTCTCTCTCTCTCTCTCTCTCTCTCTCTCTCTCTCTCTCTCTCTCTCTCTCTCTCTCTCTCTCTCTCTCTCTCTCTCTCTCTCTCTCTCTCTCTCTCCTCTCTCTCCTCTCCTCTCTCTCTCTCTCTCTCTCTCTCCTCTCCTCTCCTCTCCT
>NW_011314486.1:0-435 GCF_000146605.3 Meleagris gallopavo | reverse complement strand
TTTGTTTACTATGACTTCTTACTAATGAAAGTGATTTATTGTAGTTTGAGATAAACACCTAAATGAAAGGTTCAGCAGCCTCAGCTGTTCGTCCAAGAAGTCAGATTTCAGCATTCATTTGTTTAAAATATGCAGTAACTTACAGGAGAAAGAGTATCAGTGTGAATTTCAATGGCCTTAGATTCTTTCTGTTGTCTTTGTTCACAGATTTCTCATGTTACTTGCATATAATTAATTGTTCCATAACAAATGAGTGTATTTTTTTTCCTGTAATATTTCTTGTAGATGTTTGACTGGATCACACACAACAAAGGTCTGTTTCTGAACAGCTACACGGAAATAGGAACCAGTCATCCCCACGCTATGGAACTTCAGACACAGCACAATCACTTTGCCATGAACTGTATGGTAAGAACAGGCCTTACTTGACAGCAC
>NW_011314483.1:0-467 GCF_000146605.3 Meleagris gallopavo | reverse complement strand
AGGGATACCTAAGCATAGAGGAAATATTGTATGGTACTAATTTTTAAAGACTTAACTAGTGGTAATTTCTAGCGTATGTAATCTCTATTGATCTCTACTGGACCTGAAAGAACTCACTCTAGTCAGATCTATAGTAGGACTTTCATTTGTTTCTCTTCTTCAGAACATTTTTCTCTTTGTTAAATATATGGATGCAGCATTTAGGTTCCTTAATAAAGGTCAAATAAAGTTTATTACGTTGAAGTGTTGTATGGCTTCCACAATGTTTACTTTGAAATCAGGTGGAAATTGATATTTAGCTGATGGTATTTAATGGATATATAGTTGATATTCAACTGTCTTTCCTGCGACCACTGAAAATTAGAAAATCATCTGTTGTAAGATACACTTCCCTTAGATTAAATTCATCTTTTGGTTGCTTTTCCCAGACAGTTAGATAGAAACTGCTTGCAACACCTGAGAGACTT
>NW_011314477.1:0-447 GCF_000146605.3 Meleagris gallopavo | reverse complement strand
GGAATGGCTTCAAGTAAAATATGCTCATCTTACAGTACAAAAGTGTTCAATGTTAGGATAATGTAGGCACCAAATTATTTTTTCTATGTATTTCAATACTGAAGATATTTGTTTGCTAATGATTTTAGACAATGATTTTAATAGAAGTCACTAGTGATGGCAAAAGAAAAACAGAACAAACATGAACAGCAAGAAAAGTACATTTTTCTGCCTAGAAACCCTGGTGAACATAGTGAGATAGTCTCCTTGATCACGAATCTCAGGAGACAAGGCAGACAGAAGCAAAACTTGCCTGTTGAAGCAAGATTAGATTTCTGAGGTTCAGTAGCTCAATTATTTCAGACCAGATTTTTGTGTGGAATCTATTTTTTTAAATTTCCTTTTATATAGAGTTTGTCTGCAACATGTTTACAGAAATGATTTTAATTCATTTACACAGCGCTCCAT
>NW_011314476.1:0-377 GCF_000146605.3 Meleagris gallopavo | reverse complement strand
GGCCTTCCAGCCAGAAGCCAACCGTATCCTGGGCTGCATCCAAGATGCGCAGTCAGCGGGCCAAGGGAGGAGATCCCCATCCCTCTGCTCTGCGCTGGTCAGGCCTCACCTGCAGTGCTGCGTCCAGATGTGGAGTCCTCAGTGCAGGGAGACATGGAGCTGTGCGAGTGCATCCAGAGTACAGCCACAAACACGAACCCAAGGATGGAACCCCTCTCCTGTAAGCAAGGAGAGCTGGGCTGTTCAGCCTCCTGGAGAAGTGAAGGCTCCAAGGGAACCTGGTAACAGCCTTTCAATACCTCAAGGAAAGAACAAGGGAAAATGGAGGTGAAATCTAAGGAAAATGTCTTGTACAGTGAGGGTGCTGAGGCAGTGGC
>NW_011314475.1:0-382 GCF_000146605.3 Meleagris gallopavo | reverse complement strand
GATATTTTCCCCAAGAAATGCCAGTTTAATCGCAAATATACGACATTTTATACCGCAAATAGCCGCTTTCTCCCCAAAAATATGCCATTTTCTGCCAGGAACTGCAGTTTCCTCCCACAAATACCATTTTTCTACAAGAAATAGGACGTTTTCTCCCATAAATACCGTTTTCAACCAGAAATATGACGTTTTCTCCGAGAAATAGTAGCTTTCTCCCAAAATATGATATTCTGCCCCAGAAATTCCAGTTTTATCACCGAAGACTCTACGTTTTCACCAGAAATACCTATTTTATCCCCAAACATGACATTTTCTCCAGAAATACCAGATTTCTTCCCTTAAATATGACACCTTTCCAAGAAATAGTAGATTTCCCCAAAAT
>NW_011314472.1:0-364 GCF_000146605.3 Meleagris gallopavo | reverse complement strand
ATGGGTAATTTTGTGGGAGGAAACTGCAGTTCCTGGCCGAAAATGGCATATTTTTGGGAGAAAGTGGCTATTTTGCGGTATAAAATGTCGTATATTTTGCGATTAAACTGGCATTTCTTGGGGAAAATATCATCTTTTTGGGGAAAAATGTACTATTTCTTGGAAAAGGTGTCATGTTTTGGGGAAGAAATCTGGTATTTCTGGGAGAAAATGTCATGTTTGGGGATAAAATAGGTATTTCTGGTGAAAAACGTAGAGTCTTTGGTGATAAAACTGGAATTTCTGGGGCAGAATATCATATTTTGGGAGAAAGCTACTATTTCTCGGAGAAAACGTCCTATTTCTGGTTGAAAAACGGTATTGA
>NW_011314471.1:0-515 GCF_000146605.3 Meleagris gallopavo | reverse complement strand
CATAGATAGATTTCCTCTTCTTTAGTTTTCGCACTTTCGTTCTTGATGCTATTGATAAGAGAAGTAAGAGTTAAAAAATTATAAAAATTTACACATGACTTCATCTTGCTAAAAGTTTATCGTCAAACGAAATAAGCTTTATAGTGTGGAAATCTTGAATACGGAATAGCTAGTTTAAAATTGTTCTTAAGGGACTTATGTCGACTAAGTCGACTTCTCCTTAATATTCATCCTGATCAAGATAAGTACGCGAAGTTAACGTCTATTTTTTACGTATTTTTTTATTTATAATAAAATTACACGTCATGGCAAAAAGCCCCTATTCTAAGCTCGTAAGGAGCTCGTTCAGCTAATCCTCACTATTTTATGAGTAAGACTCACCAGGCTTTTACTGGGCACTAGACTGTAAGTCTTATACTGGAAACCAAGACCGCTACTGATAAGTAAGTAAAGAAAATAAGGACATTAGAATAAGACTACTTTATTTTGAGATTAATATTGAACAAATTAAATAA
>NW_011314470.1:0-317 GCF_000146605.3 Meleagris gallopavo | reverse complement strand
AAAAAAAAAAAGGACTTGTCAGAAACCAAAGTTATATTCTGGGGAAGAAAATATAAAATTGGAAAAAAACTCCACTGAGGTGAAGACAGAATCAGCAATGCAGACTTAAAAGTAGAAAGACATTCACCCTAGTGGTGTTGCCATTCATTATTCCAGGATTCTTGTTGATTAACTTAGGCTGATTCTTATTCATTGCATTTCAACTCTGCTCAAAATTCAAAACAGACCCATATAGGTCTATGTATGTTCTTCTTTAAAGTCAAATTTGTTTATCAATCATGACAAAAAGTTCTAAAAGAAAGGCAATCTTTAGATTT
>NW_011314469.1:0-428 GCF_000146605.3 Meleagris gallopavo | reverse complement strand
ATATTTTTTGGGAGAAAACTGGTATTTGTGGTGGAAAATGTTGTATTTTTGTGCTAAAACTGTCACTTGTTGGAGAAAATACCATATTTTTGGGGAGAAAACTGCCATTTCTGAGAGTTAAATGCCGTATTTCCGGAAGAAAACTTGTATTTCAGGTAGAAAACGCTGATTTTGTTGTGAGAGAACTGGTATTTCTGTTCCAAAATGTCATATTTCATGGAGAAATCTGCTATTTCTGGAAGAAAACGAGATATTTCTGGGGAGAATACTGCAATTTCTGGGTGAAAATGGCGTATTTTGGGGGGGGAACTGCCGTTTCCTGAGAGAAGATGTCCTATTTTCGGAGGGAAAACCGGTATTTCTGTGTAGAAAATGTAGATATTTCTGGCAGAAAACTGCAATTCCTGGCAGAACATGCCACATTCTTG
>NW_011314466.1:0-432 GCF_000146605.3 Meleagris gallopavo | reverse complement strand
GAAACAGAACTAGGTGAATTTTCTCTATGAAAACTGTATGGTGAAAGTAAGAATGGTAAGACCTGGGCTAACTGTCTACTCCTGGACTGAGGCTTCCAAAGATGCATGTAACTTTCTGCTGATATCATGCATTCTTGCATGAACAATAAAATCATAGAGAGCAATTAGAAGAACCTTCTTTCTGTCAGGCATTTATATACCTTGGTAAGATCCTCTATCCCCGAAGCATTGTCATCTTCAGATAAAGCAATCTCACCTTTAAGTTAATTGGAGGTGTTTTGATATGCATAGTATCGACTGTTCAACTGATTATGAAAACTAAATGTGTTCTTTTTTAGTACAGACCACAGTATTTTTCACAGGGTGAATAAATAAAATAACATACCTCTTGCTGAAGCTTAACTCATGTGTATTGGCTAGAGTTGATCCTGA
>NW_011314464.1:0-362 GCF_000146605.3 Meleagris gallopavo | reverse complement strand
AATTGCTAAGTCATTGAGGGATGCAACAATTTAGAAACAACTTTTGTAGATTAACGTCTGTAGCCATCAACTGATGGAATTCAATACTTCTGTTTTCAAAACTAATCAGAATTTTATGACTTTGTTGGTCTAACATCCTTTCAGTATCCAAATTAAATGCATTTCAGATAACTTGTTTCATTTCTCGGTATGTCAATAATACTTGTTTATTTAAATAGCTTATTTTATTATTATTGTTGTTGAATATATAAACAGATCAAGCAATCATTCCCCTTTCAGTATTTTTAGGCTAAACAAAGATCTTTCAAAATGTATCTTCTTACTGTACAGAATCAAATATGTCATTATAGCTGTGTCAGCTA
>NW_011314463.1:0-427 GCF_000146605.3 Meleagris gallopavo | reverse complement strand
GAGGACCCAAACATCCAGGAGCTTGGGTCCTGACGAGATGAGTCCCAGAGTTCCGAGGGAATTCACCGCTGCAGTCACCGAGCCACTCTCCATGCTATTTCACAAGTCGAGGCAGTCAGGTCAAGTCCCTGGTGAGGAGAAAAAAGGTGACAGCACACCTCTTAGGAAGGATAGAAAGTGTGACGCGGGGAACTACCAGCATGTCAGTCTCACCTCTGTGCTGGTCACGGATCATGGAGCAGATCATCCTGCAAGTGACTCTCAAGCACACATTCCAGTGCGTCACCACCCTGTGCGTGAAAAGCTGCCTCCTAAGAACCAACCTAAACCTCCCCTGTCTCACTTGAAAACCATTTCCCCTTGTCCTA
The DNA here is from genome assembly GCF_000146605.3 of Meleagris gallopavo. NCBI lineage: Eukaryota > Metazoa > Chordata > Aves > Galliformes > Phasianidae > Meleagris > Meleagris gallopavo. The sequence continues at coordinate 59 of NW_011314463.1, read as the reverse complement.
TCGCTATCCACCCTCCTAAACAGTCGTTGCCCCCTCCTGCTTATGCGCTCCCTTCGAGT
>NW_011314460.1:0-459 GCF_000146605.3 Meleagris gallopavo | reverse complement strand
ACCCTGACATTGCGCCTTGTTCTCAGGCACTCTGATCCCCCAGATCAGCTACCAGCTGGGCAACCTGTTGGACAGTGGCCTCCGAGGCCTCTAGGAGGGTTAATATGGACACTAAGGTTCATAAAGACGGGAGGGAGCCTGTTGTACAATCAAGTGTTCCTCATCCCCTGCCAAAGATTTTGTCAACTCTGGGCTTTCAAACGCTTCTTCGTACGTCGCCTCCCTCGTGCCTAATTGGCCAGTATGGGTGTGAAGGTCCTCCATGGAGGATCATAAACCCGTTTGCAATGGGATAGCGACCTTGTCAGGCTAAGTAACGCGGCGTGCTGCCATTAACCAGTCTCTTTGTGAACGGTTTTCGTCCTGGTGTTGTATTTTTATGGTATTGTGGGTTGGATTTCAAAGGGGTTTGTCTCAGGTGGAGCTTTGAGATCCCACCTTGAAGCTTTGTTTTCTGAA
>NW_011314459.1:0-379 GCF_000146605.3 Meleagris gallopavo | reverse complement strand
AACTACCAGCATGTCAGTCTCACCTCTGTGGCTGGTCACGGATCATGGAGCAGATCATCCTGGAAGTGACTCTCAAGCACACATTCCAGTGCGTCAGCACCCTGTGCGTGAAAAGCTGCCTCCTAATAACCAACCTAAACCTCCCCTGTCTCACTTCAAAACCATTTCCCCTTGTCCTATCGCTATCCACCCTCCTCAACAGCCGTTGCCCCCTCCTGCTTATGCGCTCCCTTTGAGTCTTGGAAGGCTGTCATGAGCTATCTCCAGAGCTTTCTCTTCTCCCACAGAAACAATCCCAGTTCCGTCAACATTTCTTTCTAAGAGAGGTGCTCCAGCCCTCTGATCATCTTCGTGGCCCTTCTCTGGACCTGCTCCAAAA
>NW_011314455.1:0-435 GCF_000146605.3 Meleagris gallopavo | reverse complement strand
GGAAAAATCATGATGCTCAGAAGCAAATTTTAGTGGAGATGCCTGCTGTTACTTATTTTTGGACCTTTCTACACTACTGCAGTGGAGCCAAGTTGGATCTCCTTCCAGGAATAAATTTAGTTAGTTGTTGTTTTTTTATTGACAGAAACATAACTCCTGCTCTAAATGGAATCTCTTCTGTTTGGTCCACATTGCACTTATGTTTCTTTTTACAGCCTGGGTAAAATTCATCTCTGGTATAGTTCCATCGACTTCTGTGTTGTTTCACAAAGAATTAATTTGCCTTACTGTGATAAAACACAGATTTCTGTGTCCTACTTTCCACAGAATACAAATTTCTTTTTTCTTCTGATTGAAATCAAGTAGTGTGAAATATAAACCTTCATTTTATTTTGTCCACTTCACTACTTGTGCAGGCAGAGATATCTCTTCTTT
>NW_011314453.1:0-328 GCF_000146605.3 Meleagris gallopavo | reverse complement strand
TACTCAATCTCATACCAATGATGATTACATTCCCTATAGATGGACACAAAATTGCAATGAGTATAGCTATCAAAGTCTACTAATTGCAGTGTCAGAGTTTCTCTTTGAAAGGCCATGTGATACCTTCATGTAAAGAGCAATATGCAAAATGAAAGGAAATTGCTTTGGCTTTTCTAGTATTCATGTTAGTGTGTTATTGTTAACCTTTCTGTAACAGAAGCATAGTAGAGAGCAAGTATTTCCCTTTCAATTTATTTAGAAAATATTAAAAGTCTTAAAGCACAAGGTGCTAAATTCACTTTTCATAACCTCACAGTCTTCAGTGTTT
>NW_011314451.1:0-355 GCF_000146605.3 Meleagris gallopavo | reverse complement strand
TACTTGAGCAACAGAAATCTGCTGTCTCGTGAACCAGCAGCCTGACAGGAATGAATGACCCCGGTACACTGTGCACGATGCCATCTCGTATCTCCAGCTGGAACAGCTGGTCTCTAGCTTCCACACAGAATTGCACAGTGAAAGAGAAATTAATATGAGATGCTCCTTTTTAAAAGAAAAGTCACCAATTTAAATTCATAATGAAGAGATCTTTAGCACTTATGTTCTTTGTGGGTGGTTTTTTTCACTGAAAGAATTTCCTTCACAGACTTTGCCAAACATTCACAACACAACTTTAGAAAAGCTGTATACCATTTTTACGTCATAAAGACAGTGATCATTAGTCACAGTTAGA
>NW_011314450.1:0-350 GCF_000146605.3 Meleagris gallopavo | reverse complement strand
TTGTTGTGTGTGTGTGTGTGTGTGTGTGTGTGTGTGTGTGTGTGAGAATCAATAGGTCAGATCCCAAACACAAACTGAACATTCTGGGAGGAAGTAATTCAGCTTACCAGGATTGTGTACATATATGTATGTATATACATATATATTATTTTTCTCTTAAATTTCTGGTGTTTTTCAGAGTTAGCACTGTAATAACAATTAGGTGTATATATATTTAGATACTAGTCATGTTGTGTAAAAACTATTGGTTGCCTTGAAAAAGACAAATGGCAAGAAAATGTCAAATTGCAGATGGGGTCCCACTTCATTTTATCCATGGAAAAGCAGAAATGTTTCTTTATTGCTCTTTT
>NW_011314448.1:0-318 GCF_000146605.3 Meleagris gallopavo | reverse complement strand
CTTTTGAGCTGCTGCTTCTACAACATGCCTCTTCAGCTGGATGATTCCTGGCAAGGTAGTTGATCTGCAGGAGTTTGATTTAAGGATTGAATCTTTATAGAGTGGTGAAAATTGCTGTCCTCACTGAAGTTACAGTATGGCAGATTTGTATCATGTGCAGCATTTTTCACTTAGAGAATTTGCTGAGCTTGCTGTAGTTGTCTGAATTACTGCTGTTTTAAAATGGACTGTTCTTCCTGCTTGTGTGGCTTGACCTTTTCCAACATGGAAAATGAGAATCTTTTGTGTGTACTCTTTATTTAACTGTAGAAATGATTT
>NW_011314445.1:0-398 GCF_000146605.3 Meleagris gallopavo | reverse complement strand
CTACAAAGACGAGATGAAGATTTGCATAATAAAAGTATTCCACTCTTGCCTATACAACTTAATAGTTATTGTTTTATAGTACTGTAATTTTTATTAAGCACATGCACATTTACTACTGAGCCTGATACCCACAGAGATTTAAGCATCTCATTTATTCCCTAAGGAGACTATTTTTATTAAGTTATGCAACAGTAACTTGTGGTAGAACAAACAGCCTTAGGAGATGACACATCTACAGACAAATCAAACAGTCTCCAAAGAAACTGCCCTGGAAGACATCAAATGATTGTATCTGTTCCTATGTGGTCTAATTTAACTTTTGTCTACAACAGCATGGATAGTAATTAATCACACCAACACTGTTGGACAGCTAGGAAGAAAGTGCAGCATGCTTGCAC
>NW_011314442.1:0-318 GCF_000146605.3 Meleagris gallopavo | reverse complement strand
TTACCATAACATTCTCTGTGAGCATGATTTTATCCTTCTTTTCAAGTACACCCACTGAAATTGGTGTGCTTATTTGCAGATTTAAATGTAGCTTGAGAGGTACAAGAATGGTGCAGTTGGGCTGCAAAACCTTCTTGTTTTTAATTTCTCAGGCACTCTGAGTTACTAGATTTTGGATGCTTCGTCAGAACTAACTTACATTTCAAGCATAGGAATAATAGTTGGATTATACTGCAGTAACTGAATATGAAAGCATGCAGTTGTATTAAAATATTTCGACTACAGTGCAACCTTACGATTCTCATTTCTGGCAACACT
>NW_011314440.1:0-356 GCF_000146605.3 Meleagris gallopavo | reverse complement strand
GTACAGGCACAACCAGGTTCATACACCTCCCAGTGCAATTCTCAACTCTGACTGGAAGAAAAGGAGGCTTGAAAAGCAGTCTGTGCAAAACAAACAAACAAAGCAAGAATTAGAAGCCAACAGCAGCGGTGCAGTGGTACCTGAAAGAATTGCTCCATCTTGAACAGCAGAGCAATCCAAGAAGTACGAGGGCATTCCAAACTAGACCACTTGGGACAGATTAACAACTGCAAGCAGTGGGTTCCAAAGTTCCAGACAGGAAATCAAAGCTGGAAAAACTCTGCACCTTTTCGTCTCTCAATCTTTAGTACACTGTGCATCACAAGGGAAGCAAGTCTTCACACACAGCTGGGAAG
>NW_011314436.1:0-372 GCF_000146605.3 Meleagris gallopavo | reverse complement strand
CTGGGGCAGAATATCATATTTTGGGAGAAAGCTACTATTTCTCGGAGAAAACGTCCTATTTTCTGGTTGAAAAACGGTATTGATGGGAGAAAACGTCCTATTTTCTGGTTGAAAAATGGTATTTGTGGGAGGAAACTGCAGTTCCTGGCAGAAAACTGCATATTTTTGGGAGAAAGTGGCTATTTGCGGTATAAAATGTCGTATATTTGCGATAAAACTGGCATTTATTGGAGAAAATATCATATTTTTGGGGAAAAATCTACTATTTCTTGGAAAAGGTGTCATATTTAAGGGAAGAAATCTGGTATTTCTGGGAGAAAATGTCATGTTTGGGGATAAAATAGGTATTTCTGGTGAAAAACGTAGAGTCTT
>NW_011314435.1:0-422 GCF_000146605.3 Meleagris gallopavo | reverse complement strand
GAGCAGGAAGGTGAGGCGTGAGTAGGCTGTCCTTTCAACTGCTGTTTTAAAGGCAGGTGCATGGCCACACAGAATTTTTCATTACCAGCTACTATAGGCAATCACCACTTGGTCACAGTAGGCCTCCTACTGCCTCCTTTGGAATACTCAGATAATCTTTATCATGCAGTGCATCTAGCTATTTTGCTAGGATGCCATGAAGATTACACAGTCTTCCTAGCTACTTTCCCTGCAGATGTATGCATATCCCCACCACCACCACCAGCAGTTTTCTCAGATTACAATAAAGATTATATGAACTTAATCCCAAGAAAATAAATGGGAAAGGTACAATTAACAATCCTGCTTGCAAGTGCAGCTGAAACAATGCCTGAACTTTCTAGGTCATTGTTTTCTCTTTGCTGCCACATCGTTGTCTGAAA
>NW_011314430.1:0-376 GCF_000146605.3 Meleagris gallopavo | reverse complement strand
TTCATGAGGAAGAAACGAACTTTAAAACATAGTTTGACTTTCTTCTTTTGCTGTTTTCTTGGTTACTTTGATATATTGCATATATTTACATATTTGCATATATATTACATTTGATAAATGCATATATTTAAGCTATTACAAAGTCTAACCATATTTTCCACAAGAAGGAATGTGCCCTATATTTCAAAACATTTTCTGATTTGATTTTTCATTATGATTAGTGTTTAATGAAGTGAGAAACCCAAGCCCACTCTGCCTTGGGTCTCAAATACACGGAAATGGACCGTGTAGCACAGATGCTGTAGGAAGCATGCATATTTAATGCCAAACAATTTGTTCTCTTAGTGGAAATCCTCAGGCCAACTGTGGGTGCTCT
>NW_011314425.1:0-340 GCF_000146605.3 Meleagris gallopavo | reverse complement strand
CCATTGTTGTGTCCTTCTCTCCAGCCGTGGATTCGACTCCGAGCAGATCCTGACCTAAGCCAGGACAGCTATGGCTGTGACATTTGCAGGGTGAGCTCCCTCTGCAAAATGAACTTCAGGGAGCTCCCAAACCCTCTGCTGACCATATGAGAAGTGCTCAGTGAGTACAAGGCAATGAAAGCATTTACCTCTTCCCTGGGCCTCTTGGCATGGCCTGCCACGTACACATACATCTGCACACCTTTTCTGGTCTTCATTCTGTTTAAGTTGGGTTTTTTTATAGAGATCCAAAGGGTGAATCTGTAAAACAGAATGGTTATTTTGACATCATCTTCCAGTG
>NW_011314424.1:0-311 GCF_000146605.3 Meleagris gallopavo | reverse complement strand
CAAATCTCTCTCTCCGCTCTCAGACAGCTTCATTGGAAAGTTATCTGTTTCACCAGTACTGTCTGAAAGCGTGACCTTGAAAAGTCCAGGCGGACTGCCAATACTCTAGGATATTTGTCAACTTTGAGCCTTGCTATCTTGTTTCTGTAAAAGAAAAAAAAAAAATAGCTTTCTCTACTGAAACTGCCTTTTAAGGGGCTACATGCCACTGTCTCTTCTTTCTTAATGCTAAAAACATACTGGGCCTTAATTAAGTTCACCACTTTGCTCTATGGAGCAATAGGTATATATAGTCAATTGATAACATGGAT
>NW_011314420.1:0-330 GCF_000146605.3 Meleagris gallopavo | reverse complement strand
CCTCGAGAGTAGCCCTGCAGAGAAGGACCGAGGGTCCTGGTTGATGAAAAACTTACATGAGCCAGCAGTGCGTGCTTGCAGCCCAGAATGCCTGTTGTATGGCGGGCTGCATCAGAAGAGGGGCAGGGCGAGGGAGGGGATTGTCCCCCTCTACTCTGCCCTCGTGGGGGCCCAGCTGGAGTACTGTGTCCAAGCCTGGGGCCAGCAACTCAGGGAAGATGTGGAGCTTTTGGAGGGGCTCTAGAGGAGGGCTGTGATCACCTTCACAGCTGTCGTATGAAGAAAGGCTGAGGGAGTTGGGCTTGTTCAGCATGGAAAAAGGCTGACCTG
>NW_011314417.1:0-382 GCF_000146605.3 Meleagris gallopavo | reverse complement strand
GCATGATGTAGTGATGTGGAATAAGGGTGGAATGTCATGGTTTCTATGATTTTTCATTATCGGTATTCCACATCATAACATCATGCAATGCACTGGGGTTTGACTGCTGATGCTCAAGTTCCGGGTGCCTGTCCAGAGGAGAAGAGCAGCTACGTTTCCCAGGGGGCTTTGCGGTCAACGAGGAGATATAACTCCCGGCAAGGTCACCTGATGCTCTCTTCTTTGCCTGCGCTGCTTCGCTTGCGCTTCTCTGCCTGCGCTGCTTCGCTTGCGCTTCTCTGCCTGCGCTTCTCGCCTGCGCTTCTCTGCCTGCGCTTCTCATCTCAGCGTTGTGGTAAGGCCGATCCACTATCAATTTCACATTCTCTCTCCTTATAAAATT
>NW_011314412.1:0-302 GCF_000146605.3 Meleagris gallopavo | reverse complement strand
AAGCCAGAGGTCAACAGGGGAGCCCTTGGGCAGCCCTTGGTAAGGCTCACTGGGGCCTGGAGTGCAGGAGCAGCTCGTGCTGGTTGCACCTGCTTGGCTGGACGTGATGCCTTGGTTTACTTAATTTAAGTACCGGATGATCATTAAAGTAATGCTATTCAACATTCCTTAGAGATTATTTTTTCCCAAAGTTCTGTCACGCAGCTGTTGCAGCTTTGCTAAATATGCTGAGTTTATTCAAAATGCCACTGCTGCTCCTAAAGCACTCAAAGTGCTTAGTTTGGGGGGGAGTGATAAAACGG
>NW_011314408.1:0-317 GCF_000146605.3 Meleagris gallopavo | reverse complement strand
CCAGTGGAGAGCCTGCTGCCATGGGAACCAGTGGGGGACTGCGTGGGACCATCCCATGAGGCTGCCCTACGATGGGGGACGGGTGGTGTGGGGTCCCTGCGGCGTGGGACTGGTGAGATGCAGGGATGCTGAGCCCTGCAGTGCCTTCAAACAGGCTCTGTGGGGGGGCACAAACCCCAAAGTGGGGAACTGAGCATCCCAACCTGTAAGAGCATGGGCCAGTGGGGAGTAGAGCTAAGGGATGTCTCTGGTGCTCAGCACTGCAAATTGTGCAGAACGATGACCAGAGGGCAGAAATGTGGCATGAGCTGCTGCTG
>NW_011314403.1:0-409 GCF_000146605.3 Meleagris gallopavo | reverse complement strand
GTTTAAAATAAATCTAGAGTGCGCCATAAAGATCACAATTAATTTTGGGAGATGGTTCGCAACGCCCTCTTTTGTAGTCTCTCCATAACGATAGACTCGCTACAATTTCCCATTAAAATTCATTTTGCATTCGTTCTATGTTCTCCGTCTAGGTAAGATTGATACAAAGCTTAACAAGCGCCTAAAGGTATGCAATCTGAATAACAAAATAGCCAAATGTATCCATCTAAAGCTGTGTTTGTGTAAGATATATTAATGACTATCCAAAATACAACTCATGATAGAGGCTTCGTATATTGCTGACCATTATGGATCCTTAAATATCTTCAAAGAATTTTATCATAAAGCATCACTATCGCTAACTATTCCATAAACCAAGGTTCAGTGCTCTTCAACGGTTTCCAATATG
>NW_011314402.1:0-438 GCF_000146605.3 Meleagris gallopavo | reverse complement strand
CGGACACATCACAGTTCTGTGTTCCCCTCACGCACATCCTAAAAATAGGAGAAGGAGCCCGTGTAGTGTGGACGTGGAGCGAGTGTGTGAGTGTGAGCGTGAGCTGAGGGACTTGTAGCAGGAATATGCGATGACCTATCTCACACATCAAACGCGCGCGTGACAAGTGCGTGAGTCAACGTGCTTCAATTGCGCGGTTGGCCTAGTTCACCCGCGGGACATGAGCAACGTGTCCCGACCGTCAGGCGACTGCGTCTCTCCGTGTGGGACTCGGTTAAAGGTGTGCGTGCATAGGAAAAATGCGGAAGCGGTGGTGCATTCTGGTGCCCCTTTTTTTGTGTCGAGTAAGAACTGTGTGCAGTGTCGAACGGTCGGGTCTCGAGGAAATCGAGGTGCCACGTTGCAGCGAGCGGTGCGCACGGGAGGTCTAAAAATAGT
>NW_011314400.1:0-315 GCF_000146605.3 Meleagris gallopavo | reverse complement strand
GGGGTTGACAAGGGCTCGATTCACCTATAGAAGGATAAACAAGGGTTGGTGTCAAACTTTTCACAAGCTGAATTATGAAAGTGGTTCTTGATCAGGGGTGAACTGAAGCTGTTAGGTATGGACTGGAATGCTAGAAGCAGATAAAAGCCCAATGTCAGCATGAATTCTATGTTGCTGAAAAGCAGGGTTTTGGAAGCTGGATTCGCACCCTTACCTGCCAGGACTACGACTTCTGTCTCTGAGGGCTCCCTGGCATTGTGCTGCCATTGGCGTGTGGCCCCAGAGGATGGTTTTCCCAGCCCAAAGCAGGAACAC
>NW_011314397.1:0-353 GCF_000146605.3 Meleagris gallopavo | reverse complement strand
TTTAGGAGAGAGTTCTCACAAGTGTAAAAGAATGCAGCTACGTAGGCATCGCTGTTACTATGCTGATTTCCACCAGTAGGAAAGTGGTCCCATTCATTTTAATTTTATTTTTTTTTAATTCCAGTTACTTAAGTATCTTAGTCACTAGTGCCAAAGCAAAAAAAAAAAAAGACTATATCGTTCCGTGTTCCCTTTTAAATGAATGGCTGGCATGGGTGCATGTATGTGCATGTATTCAACCACCACTGTGTGCACACAGGGATCTGCTGCTGGACTCTTGAAGAAAGGGATTCAGGCTCATCTGCCTTCTGTTCATCTTCCTATTCTGCCAGGAGTTCAGGAGAAGTAAAGGC
>NW_011314390.1:0-377 GCF_000146605.3 Meleagris gallopavo | reverse complement strand
TGGGGTGGCATTCTAAGGACTGGTGCAATCGTAGGAAGGGAAAAAAAAAAAGTAGGAGAAGTAAAATAGGACCTCCTTTTTTGCTCCAATTTTGGACAATTCACAGCTCTCAGCATCCAGGGTCTTTTCAGAACCAAGGCTGGGACACACTCCTGCTGGGCACAAATCTATGGGAGTACATCATCACTTCAAACCCCATCCATTGCAGCTCTGCAAATTCCTTCTGGGAGGCCAGAAGTGCATCCTATGGGAAACCCATTAGCACTCCACAGAAGTGCACAGCCCAGCCTCACTCCTGAGTCACCGGACTGAGCCACCTGTGTCATTAGGGCAGGAGGGCATGAGGGATGCTGTACCTGATGGCTCCAACACCACAG
>NW_011314389.1:0-349 GCF_000146605.3 Meleagris gallopavo | reverse complement strand
GTGCACAGAGTGCAGCCATGTGCTCCGAGCTAGGAGCACAGGTTGTGCAAGAGGCCCGGATGCAGGGCAGTGCCTTCATGACTGTATTGTGTCCAACAGGTGGCAGCAGAGCTGCGGTGCTCCCAAGTGCCGTAACAACTGCACGGAGAGATGTGTTGGTCTCGGTGGAAACAGCAAGGAAGTGGAATGTGCATTTCCCGGCATGCCCCGGAACCTCACTTTGCTGACTGGTCATTGTCTGCCCAGCAGGTAAGGGCGATGCACACCCGCCAGCGTTTACCCATTCCAGAGCCCGGCACAATAGGGTTCCCCCAGAGCTCTGAATTGCGCTTCATGGTGCCCAGAAGGC
>NW_011314387.1:0-326 GCF_000146605.3 Meleagris gallopavo | reverse complement strand
ACGAAAAAAAAAAAGAAGGAAAGAGGAAAAAAAATAACAGAAATGGAATTTCTGTGAAGCACATGCACCTACAGCTGAGCTGGTCAGTGTTTTGTGATGGCTCTTCCTCTTTGGAACGTTCTGCTTTCAGCTTGGTTCCCTGGGAACGATATGTGAGAAACAGTGTTGTGCTTTCTAGAGGCTACAGTATTCCCTTGAGATAGAAAGTGTGTTCACCTCCAGAGATAGCTGATATCCATTGGCCTACCTCACAGAAAGATTTAACTTAGCAGAAAAAAGCCTCACCCAGTTCATCATGTGGCTCCACACTCAGATTGTTTTGTTTT
>NW_011314385.1:0-331 GCF_000146605.3 Meleagris gallopavo | reverse complement strand
GGGCAAACAGCAACCCTCAGCACAGCCCAAGGCTGAGAAAGCCATCAGAGAAGAGAGGCGAGCTCAGGGGCCGAATGCAGGGACACCTCTCTTCCTCCCGCGCTGCTTCCCCTCCTTTGTGCCTTTGCAGTCCTTGCAGAGCAAGGGGATGCTCACGGCCTGGCGCTAGCAGTTATGCTTGGGCTGAAAGGCCACCCGTTGGCAAGACCAACAAGGAAACGGGGCAAAACCAGCAGAATTTCAGGGGAGAGCCGACCGGTTCATGGCCCCGCAATTGCCAGCCCAAGCAAGGGACCTTTGGACCAGCTACGGAAAGAGGCAGCACCATTTT
>NW_011314382.1:0-335 GCF_000146605.3 Meleagris gallopavo | reverse complement strand
AAGACTAAGCCCATATAAATGATGGCTGATGCTCTGCTATCACCATGGCAAGGGAATGTAATGTTTCAGTGTTTTTTAATTCTGGTCTGTTATGACTGCTAAATATTTGTGGGCTGAATTTAACAGCCTCATCTTGGTATTGGTTGGAAATATATCTTTCTAAAGATATATTCTAAACTTGTTTTTACAGGGCAGCTATGAATGTTCGTTCAGATTTGTTAGGGCAAAATGTGTTTTTATAAGATGAGAACACTTGCCAAAGACCTTTTCTGTCAAAGGAGCACCCAGCTCTCCTGGTGGCAGTCTGTTCAGTTGTGCGAAGTTGGCCAAACCGC
>NW_011314379.1:0-361 GCF_000146605.3 Meleagris gallopavo | reverse complement strand
GCAAGTGCACTGAAGGGCTGCTAGCTGTAAGAGCAGCATCTGAATCTGGAGACTGCTTCCTTTGGGTGTGGGGTGAGCCTTAGAATGGGGTGAGTGATTCCTGCTTGATTTGAGAGCTGTGAGCTCTGCTTTTCTGGAGGATCTCAAGCTGGATGGCTGTAATTAATAGGGCTATGTGCTAATTGCATCCATGCGGTTGGTGTTTTTAAGGGCATTGTGTGCATCCTTGTTGTGTTTTAAATTATGTTCTGCGTCTCTTCTGATTTCATTTTGCAGCCTGATGGAGTTGAAGGATTGCCTGGGCTCCTCCAGTCAGTGGTGTGAGATCTGTCCAGCAGGTAATGAACATCATGCACCCCAT
>NW_011314378.1:0-307 GCF_000146605.3 Meleagris gallopavo | reverse complement strand
TACAAGCAGCGCACCAACATGGGGTGCATGATGTTCATTACCTGCTGGACAGATCTCACACCACTGACTGGAGGAGCCCAGGCAATCCTTCAACTCCATCAGGCTGCAAAATGAAATCAGAAGAGACGCAGGAACATAATTGAAAACACAACAAGGATGCACACAATGCCCTTAAAAAACACCCACCGCATGGATGCAATTAGCACATAGCCCTATTAATTACAGCCATCCAGCTTGAGATCCTCCAGAAAAGCAGAGCTCACAGCTCTGAAATCAAGCAGGAATCACTCACCCCATTCTAAGGGCT
>NW_011314377.1:0-347 GCF_000146605.3 Meleagris gallopavo | reverse complement strand
CAATGAACGTGTCCAGTTTTTCGGAAAGGCGTGGACCTTACTGGTACATGAAGGTATCTTTATTCCTTCTATTTTTGCCGAGTCCACTGCCAGATGCTGTTGGCCTTCTGGGCCCCCTGAGTTGCTGCATTGGTTGTGCCCTTATCCTTGGAGCGGGGTAAGTGACACTGCTGTCCCTACCGGAAGGCGGTCTCTGCTTTTGTTGTCCTGTGCCCAAACGCTTGCAGCGTGGCACTGCGGTCGTCGCGTGCGGTGCCAGGACTTTAGCCAGGCTCTTGGTGGAAGCAGCAGGAAACCGCAGCCGGAGGTGGATGCCAATATCCAAAGCTTGGTCTCTGTGCCAAGGT
>NW_011314376.1:0-329 GCF_000146605.3 Meleagris gallopavo | reverse complement strand
AAGGGCTGCTAGGTGTAAGAGCAGCATGTGAATCTGGAGACTGCGTTCCTTTGGGGGTGTGGGGGTGAGCCCTTAGAATGGGGTGAGTGATTCCTGCTTGATTTCAGAGCTGTGAGCTCTGCTTTCTGGAGGATCTCAAGCTGGATGGCTGTAATTCATGTGCTAATTGCATCCATGCGGTGTTTTTTAAGGGCATTGTGTGCATCCTTGTTGTGTTTTAAATTACGTTCTGCGTCTCTTCTGATTTCATTTTGCAGCCTGATGGAGTTGAAGGATTGCCTGGGCTCCTCCAGTCAGTGGTGTGAGATGTGTCCAGCAGGTAATGAACA
>NW_011314375.1:0-405 GCF_000146605.3 Meleagris gallopavo | reverse complement strand
TGTTCAGATTTAGCTGGTCTGGAGTAACATGCACTAGATATCAAGTTGGTCCTGCTTTAAAGTACTATATTGGACTGAATGACTTGCCTGTTCTACTGTGTGTGATATGCAGGCTAACCGATCTGGAGAGTGGGCAGGCTGAAGAGATGAATAACAAAACGTTCAAAGTCTCCTGCTTTAATTCAACCAGGGTAAGATAGTAATACTTTGCTAAAGCTCCAACTAATAATACTTTTTGAAAATTCATATTACTGTCTGGCATGATTAGCTAATGCGGTTTATAAAATATGTCTGAACATTTATTATGCTAAGATGCATGCTAAGGTTAAAAAAGTAATTATGCAATTACAAATGTCGCTATCTTGTAAGTCTATCTTACTAGTTCTAGAACAAGAAAGGTTTCTA
>NW_011314373.1:0-364 GCF_000146605.3 Meleagris gallopavo | reverse complement strand
CCTTTGGGACAGGAACCCTACAGAAAGTATCAACAAGTGAAAAATCATGAGGAAGAAGCATTTTCCCAGCTTTCTCTGCCATGCAATGTCACCTCTTGAGCAGGGCAATGCTTGGAAATCAGCTGGCTGCAACAACTGCCCGCCCATCACTAGCTGCAGCTTGTGCCTGACTGCCATGGCTTCTGTCAGCAAGTGCCCCAGGTCCCCTTTTCCCCCACAAGTGTGCTGACCGTCCGCGTCCCCAGCTGAGCACCTGGCTCTCTGCCGTGACTTCAGTGCGGTTTGCTGAAACACCTGCTGGGTTTGGCACACCAAGCAATGCACGGAGCAGTGAGGCACAAGTTGCACTCTATGAAGTCTGCGC
>NW_011314372.1:0-410 GCF_000146605.3 Meleagris gallopavo | reverse complement strand
GGGCTGTGATCTTGTCTTTTTGGGGGATCGCAAGTGCGCTGAAGGGCTGCTAGGTGTAAGAGCAGCATCTGAATCTGGAGACTGCTTCCTTTGGGGTGTGGGGTGAGCCCTTAGAATGGAGTGAGTGATTCCTGCTTTCTTTCAGAGCTGTGAGCTCTGCTTTTCTGGAGGATCTCAAGCTGGATGGCTGTCATTAATAGGGCTATGTGCTAATTGCATCCTTGCGGTGGGTGTTTTTTAAGGGCATTGTGTGCATCCTTGTTGTGTTTTAAATTATGTTCTGCGTCTCTTCTGATTTCATTTTGCAGCCTGATGGAGTTGAAGGATTGCCTGGGCTCCTCCAGTCAGTGGTGTGAGATGTGTCCAGCAGGTAATGAACATCATGCACCCCATGTTGGTGCGCTGCTTGT
>NW_011314368.1:0-315 GCF_000146605.3 Meleagris gallopavo | reverse complement strand
TCTCTCTCTCTCTCTCTCTCTCTCTCTCTCTCTCGCACATGCACACGCACACGCACACCCCTTCCCCTTCCCCCCCCCGCCCCCAGGATCAGGACCCCTGATCCTCCCTCTACCCAGACAGATGCCGTTCGCAAAGTGATTTTGTTTCTGATTCATTTAGCTTTTTGGTTTGTTTCTTGGCTTTTAGTTTCGTTTTCCTAGTTTTATTTCCGTTTTAATTTTTTTTCCTATTTATTCATTTAAAGAAAATATTTTCTACGCACCTATTTGCTCGCTCGCCTGCGTGAGCGCGTGCGTGACGGAGCGTGCGCGCGC
>NW_011314361.1:0-385 GCF_000146605.3 Meleagris gallopavo | reverse complement strand
TGTGCATACAGACGTGGGAGGTGCAGACTTGCCTAGCCCCAGCTTAGGACTTGAGCAGTTTTTACCTTCCTTCCCGTCGGCTTACCTTGTCAGGGGAGAGCTCTCCGGCTTTTATTTCAGGGGGCGGCTTAATTTTAAACCTAGAAGAAGGAAGAAGACGCATGCTGGAAAAAAGGGTTCCACTTCCCCTTGCATCCAGAGACAAAGCCCCGCAGGGTGCCCTTACAGCCACCAAGTCCCCTCATCTTCCCAGTTCTCCATGAGGAAAGACTTAGAAGACGTTTCCTCTAACACAGTGTATGCTTGGGAAGCTGCCTTTTGAAATGCTATTTTGCTGTCCCTCAGCCAACAAAGGGAACGAGGAGGCGAGGCTCTGTAGGACAGG
>NW_011314360.1:0-376 GCF_000146605.3 Meleagris gallopavo | reverse complement strand
CTTATTAAAGAATTCTCTTGAATAATGTTAGCAGCATTTCCAATAATTTAACTAATCTTAGAATTTTAATTGAAAAAAAAACAAAAAACAAAAACAAAAAACCTTTATTACTGATTTTGAGACAGCTTTTTCTCAAAACATAAACATTTTAGAAGTTACAAAAGTGCAAGAAGAAGCTCATATTCAAGCTGAAAGGCAGCTCCTGGAAATGGTGAAATCACTATTACAAAGTCCTAATATCACTGAAATTAAAGCATTAAGATGAATTATGTATTTAGAACATTCTCCACTGTAACATTCTTCTTAGTGAAGACCTTAGCAGTGTAAATAAAACAGATAAGTATCTTTTTTTTCAGCTGTAGCAAGTAAAGTGCAC
>NW_011314357.1:0-352 GCF_000146605.3 Meleagris gallopavo | reverse complement strand
AAGCACTCCTAATTTTGTTGTATTGCTGTGTTCGATCTGCTCCGGCTGTGCCATATATGCCTGTGTGTATATATGGATGCAGTTCTATATAGATTTAAGTAATCCTTCTGTTTACTCTGGCACTGGTGTCTTTGTCTGGCGTCAGCACTGTTGCCATCAACGACAGATTGGAGTTGTTTGGGGGATGGGAGTGCAGAGTCAGCTGGTCTGTATTTAATCTTATTTCTGTAGGCTTGATCCGTACTGGAAGCAGCTGCCAGTGCCTGATCCTGTACTAATTTCTGCCTGGCGGTCAGCAACCTCCTAGCTTTTTAATTCTTTCAGGTGGTGCAGATGTACAGTCGGGATGCTT
>NW_011314354.1:0-435 GCF_000146605.3 Meleagris gallopavo | reverse complement strand
GGACATACGCACCCACAAAGACCACGACTCCGAGAAAATTCCTCCCAGTTCCTCCCCAAATTACACTCCATTACATTCCTCATCATGACACTTACTCCCAGACTTTTGGCATTTTACTGCGGAAAGACCATTTCGATCCAGAATATATGCCATTGGCCCTCACAAACACCGATTGCCTCACAAATATGTGGCACATCCCACCAGAAAGACCATTTCTAGCCCCCAAAAGATGGCATTTACTCCCAGAAACACCAGCTTTCTCACACATTCCTCACCTTTTCCCCCCACATAAGACCTTTTCACCCAGAAATGACAGTTCTCTTAGGAATACCTCCCAATTCCCCCTAATCTGCTACACCACACTCCGCACTATGACACTTTCTCCCCAAACTAGGACATTTTCTCCCAGAAAGGACGCTTTTTCCCCCCGAAGTA
>NW_011314351.1:0-321 GCF_000146605.3 Meleagris gallopavo | reverse complement strand
GCTCTATCGTACCCTTTATCTGCACTTAGAGATCTGGAGTATCTTGGAAAAGTTCCTTCTCCCTCCTGTATTCATATCCCAAATCTGGGCTGCATAAAAGCTCTTCATTTATTTTATAACATCTGAAACCTGCACTTTTTTTTTCCTCTTCCATTAGTATCACTAAAATCATTGTCCTGCCTTTGTCATCTCACACCTGAATTACTGCAGCCTTTTCTTTGGCTCTGTCGTGTTCCAGTTTTAATTCTGTGTTTCATGGTGATGGAAAGTGATCTTTTTTCCTTTGTGAGTTTTTTCCTTTGGTTCTTCCACACTTCTCAC
>NW_011314350.1:0-308 GCF_000146605.3 Meleagris gallopavo | reverse complement strand
GGAGCTGAATCCAATTTTAGCTGCAGGGTTTCCATCTGGGGATGAGATGCCAGCACTGCCTCTGCTGGATCACTGCCCTGCCCAGGGGAAGCAAACCCTCCCTGTCCTTGTCTGCGTGTCCTTTTTGTTTTCTGGTGGGAAGAGCCTTATGTCTGGAATCAGTCAGTGTGCACTGGAAATTTGGTAGTTAATGCAGCAGACTTCAAGGAATAATCATGAAGCTGTTGTCTTCTAGGCGCTGCTGGCTATGGAGAGCCAGGGACACCTCAAGGGGGATCAGTGGGGAAGAGTAAATGACATTCTCTGCT
>NW_011314349.1:0-383 GCF_000146605.3 Meleagris gallopavo | reverse complement strand
ACAGTTGCATACATTCATCAGATGGTTTTGGTCCTCTGATATTTGCCAGCCTGACAGTCACAATCAATTCGGAAGAAATTTGTCCAAATTTGTTTTGTTAATTTTTTGTCATTAATTTTTTTGTTTTACATTTCCTGTCAGTTGATTTGGATTTGGCAAGCCATGTCAATATCTGATTAAGTGCAGTTAAGCAGGTGTTTAAGGTCACGTGGTGAATAAGCAGCCTATCTTTCAGCCTTATCTCCTTTGCTTTTGCAAATATACTTGGGAGTAAGACTGGAAAGAGAGAAACGTGAGTGAGAGAGATGGAGACTGAATAAGAAGGCCCAGGCTGGAAGAGACCAGCTTAATGGCAGGATGTACAGCATGATGAGGATTGAACA
>NW_011314344.1:0-353 GCF_000146605.3 Meleagris gallopavo | reverse complement strand
AGAAAAAACTAAAGAAGCTGTCATATTTGCACTTCTGTACAGCCTTGATCCATCTCTACTATGGTATGACAGCAACAGGATGGTTAGAAGACTTGGGTTGAGGCAAGATCCTCCTTTTTCTTCCTTAATTCCACCTCTAATCCTAGCTATGTCTGACTTATGATGTAACAGCCATGAGAGATGAAATGCAGCTCCAGGGCTGCCTTTCCTACCTGCCAGAGAGTTTGGTGTGAGTGCACTGAAATAAGTGCATAAAGAAATGTGTGCACTTTTCCATCAAGGAGCTCTGGAGGTGCTCCCACCTGAAACATCCCTCATCTCATTGTTAACATGGCACTGTTCACCACGTGCTC
>NW_011314343.1:0-449 GCF_000146605.3 Meleagris gallopavo | reverse complement strand
CACCCAAAAGCTGCCTCAAATATAAGCTAGAAGAGAGCTGATGCAGTTGAAGTAAATACACGCCAGTCATCCAGAGTGAACTGTTATTCCCATTCTCCTTATAAAAGAATATTAACCTAGTAAAAAAATAATAGTAATATAGAATAAAATGCTGAGTTTCTTGGAACTGGCTGTCAGTCCACTGGGTCAATTAAGGTTTTTAAAGTAATATATTTCCTTCATCCTGCCTGAGGCCTTGAAGAGGAACTACCATGCCTCTTCCAGTATTTTGCAGTGCCATGTGCTGTATAAAAAAGGAATTCAGGTGGACATATCCCTGAGCACTCATCTCTTGTCCAGGCCAGCTGAGAGTCTTTCTGATTCTAGGTGTTGGAATATAACCAACCTAAGCACACGCAGCCCTCCTTCTGAACAGCACTGTCCTTTTAAAACATCATTGGGTTTCCCCT
>NW_011314341.1:0-359 GCF_000146605.3 Meleagris gallopavo | reverse complement strand
TTGAGTGCCAAGGCCACACCACAGCTCTCTTCCCCTTTTTAACCAGATCCCTAAGCTACCAAGTGCCGGTGGCATCTCTTAGTCTATGCATTTTATCCCTGGATGGCCAGCCAGCAACTCTGCCGGGATGCTGGGGGACTAGAAATGTCCCTGCCTGATGTCAGAACATCATGAGGGCTCTGAAACTACAAGTTTAATGACTCTTCCTTTGCCTATTTAGGTTATGCTTTCTTTCAATCAGTTTTCAAGATTTTACCAACAATGGTGAAGACTATGCCTTCATAAGAGAAGGTTGGTGTGGTATGATGGAATTTTTTTAAATCCCAATTGCTGTGAAGACAGATGATGCTTATTCTGGG
>NW_011314339.1:0-493 GCF_000146605.3 Meleagris gallopavo | reverse complement strand
ATAGTTGATAGAGTTAGAATATGGCCCATTATTTATTTATTTATTTAGAGTATGACGTCTCAACGCCGTATAAGTCAACACTGCGTATGTTGACGAATAACAATTTACATAAAACAAGAAACAAAAACAACAGTTAACTAGGCATTTCCTCCCTGTTATTTGGAATTTAGCCCATTGGTTACTGCGGAAATCGTCAAGCTTTGTCCTTATTTCATAGCAAAGATTGGTATACTGATCTTTAAGATTTTGGCTTCGTCTGTGTCATTTACGACGAATTACATTCCGGAATTTTATTAGGTCAGTTATTTCTAGTGGTAATATAATGTTATAGATTCCTCGATATTTTTCGGGCACCGCTTGTTCATGTGCTTGTGTTAATATTGTGGTGAATTGGGAAATCATTCTGTCTATTTGTTGATGGTTTTTATTTTTTGTAAGTTTATTTGGTTTAAGTCGATATTGATATTTATATGATTAGCGAAGCTTGACCAAT
>NW_011314337.1:0-542 GCF_000146605.3 Meleagris gallopavo | reverse complement strand
GCCGGAGTACGGATACTCCAATCAACGCAAGAGCTAGAGAACCAGGAAGAGAAACAAATGAAATTGAATATTAATCAGCCGGCTAAGACACTGTGATGCTGTGTGTGGGTTTCCGGGTACCATTTCATTGACCCGGACATCCCAATGAAACTGTTGTAACATCAGTTCCCCAAACGGAACATAACATAACACAGTACGAGCTACTTCTGAAGGGTCGTTCGGTTTCGCTTTCGTTTGTTGCAGGGTCGTCCTCGAAACAAGCAAAGGTACACGCGAGGGTCCCACGCTGTTGTTACATCGAGAGGGCGAATATATATTAGAGAAACATCTCTAAGCACGCCCGAGAATATATAAATATATTCAAGCCGATGTTATTCATGGGATTTACTTGACCTTCCTTCCAATCACTCCTCCCGGACTCCCCGGGGGAGTTTGGTCGCAGGACATTCCTAAACGTTCGTTCCCTCTTTAGTTTTCTTATCGAAAAATCACCGCTTTCGTAAGGACATTCTCTTGTAAAGTGCCATACACGACGGCTGACG
>NW_011314336.1:0-453 GCF_000146605.3 Meleagris gallopavo | reverse complement strand
ACAACATTTTGGCTTCCATCTTGTCTGAGAACTGCTCATTATGCACAGCCTCATCTTTGCTTGCTTGGTGAGGTGGGACTGCCATTGCTTCCTCAGTCCCACAGACCCTTCCCATCCCACACTGCCATGGGAGATCAGGTTCTGGACCACCTGAGGACCCAAACATCCACGAGTCTTTGGGTCCTGACGAGATGAGTCCCAGAGTTCCGAGGGAATTCACCGCTGCAGTCACCGAGCCACTCTCCATGGTATTTCACAAGTCGAGGCAGTCAGGTCAAGTCCCTGGTGTGGAGAAAAAAGGTGACAGCACACCTCTTAGGAAGGATAGAAAGTGTGACGCGGGGAACTACCAGCATGTCAGTCTCACCTCTGTGCTGGTCACGGATCATGGAGCAGATCATCCTGCAAGTGACTCTCAAGCACACATTCCAGTGCGTCACCACCCTGGGCGTG
>NW_011314335.1:0-304 GCF_000146605.3 Meleagris gallopavo | reverse complement strand
AGCTGGAGCATCAGAGCAGGGAGCCTGCTGCCTTACCTGCCATGACAGCTGGAGAGTGGCAGTTAGGGGAGCCCCTCCCCCCAGGGGGGTTCCGTGACCGTTGGGGTCAGCCCCTTTCCCCCAGACTTGCGATGGTTTGACTTTTCGCACCCAAACATCCCTCCCATCCCCAGCCGTTTCCCGTCCCAATGATCAGTGACCATCCCAACGGGCATTTTGCAGCCCAGTGCTCTTCCTTCCCAAGGGTCTGCCCGTCCCAGGGGGGATTTGCCATCGCTGCAGTGCGTTCTCACCCCGGGGATGG
>NW_011314334.1:0-391 GCF_000146605.3 Meleagris gallopavo | reverse complement strand
GCAGCCCTGCGAGCACAGCTGGGGGCAGTTTGGCTGTGGAGTGGGGCAGAGCCAGGCTCCACCCCTCCCTGATCCCATGTAAGGGCTGGGAAGAGTAGGGGCAGCATCTGAACCTGGGGAGTGCTTCCTTTGGAGTATGCCTTGTTCTTTGGTGATGGAGTGAGTGTATTTTTTTTTTTATTTTTTTATTTTTTTCTTCTCCATTGTGGAGCTGCTCTCTCTGTTTTTTAGCAGGGAACCCTGAGCGTCCTTAAGTGCTGGTAGGTATTTGGACCTGGAAGCTGCTTCCTTCACTTGAGAGTGTGGGGGAGTATTGGTCCTTGGAATGGGGTAAGTGGTTTCTTTTTTCTTTCAGGGCTGTGATCTTGTCTTTTTGGGGGATGGCAAGTGC
>NW_011314333.1:0-413 GCF_000146605.3 Meleagris gallopavo | reverse complement strand
TAAGCTGTGAATGAGACACTTTGGCTTTCCCTCACTTTAGTTCCTCCTGTATTGTGTAAAAATTTACTAAAGGTTAGGCTCTGTATAGCCACTGCTGAAGGGGAATTTCACTAGCCAAAACACCAAAGTCAGCCAAAATCATTTTTTAATGATCAGTTATACAATCACTCTCATGTTTTTGCCAGTGATGAGGGTGTGGTAGAAAAGAAGGTGCGGTGCCACAGAGCATTTTCTGCATTCCTATCAAAGAAGTTTTTTTGCTCTACTCAGATCACAATAGAATATTTTATGTGAATCTCCAGAACTTCCAGAATGTTTCTTGACATAATAATGGGTAGTGAGAAAGATTTTGATATCTTCAATACTGAGATCTACCTCTGATTTTTTTAATCTCTTCACAGCTTTCACCAAAG
>NW_011314332.1:0-361 GCF_000146605.3 Meleagris gallopavo | reverse complement strand
TTGGCACACCACAAGTCAGCCTTTAATCTTCATCAGCCGTTTGGTAAGCACGTTGATTAATAGCTGGCATTTCTATCCTATAGACAGATATCAGAAAGATGGCTGGAACTCTGTTCCAGACGCCCTGTTCCACGTCACCCTGTGTGCCCTGATCCAAACCACCACTCAGTTTTCACCTTCCTCTGTCCTTCTGGATCCAAACTGCAGGACACTTTGCAACAGAGCTGCTCCCCCATGTGATGAGTGGGAAGACTTTGGTCAGTTGCACTTACATGCCAACTCACAGCACTTTTGGGAAGAGAGCAAGCAAAGACGACTGAACAGCAGCTCAGGTGGTGCACGACCTGCTAGCATTCCTCTT
>NW_011314330.1:0-427 GCF_000146605.3 Meleagris gallopavo | reverse complement strand
CGTGTTGTGAGTTGTAGTGCTGTAGCGCTGTCTTTCTTCCTTAGGCTTTTGTGTTTGTTCTTTCGTGGGACTTTTGTCTCTTTCCTTCTCCTGCTCTTACCTGAAGATCTTTGTGCTGATGATTGCCTGTGTGCAAAGTGAAAGTGTTGTTTCTGCACTGAACATCGATAAGGGCAGTTGACCTAAGGAATTAAGCTGTAACACATCCTTAGAAACAGCTGATGTGGAAAGTAAGAACACCATATACCTATTAGTAACATATTTTAGAAACATAGTTACCGGATTACCTAACAAATACTTTCTCACAAAGCTACAGTAGATGTTAAATGTTCTAAACAATGTGGGTACAGTGCTCTGAACTGGGAAACACGCTGTAAGCTTGTTCATTAGAGCAGCATGAGCGAAATACATGTAACAAACCGTCAGG
>NW_011314328.1:0-331 GCF_000146605.3 Meleagris gallopavo | reverse complement strand
TTTGTGTTTTTGTAGTTTAAACTTCTTTTCCCCCTTTTACCTGCTAAGCAACATTCCTCCTCTCCAAAACCTACTGCTGTGGGCCATCACTGTCGTTAAAAACACCATAAGTTTTCTCTGAGCCAGCTATCACTGGTAGATAGAAGAACATTGAAGAAGAGGGTGTGAGTTTGGGTCAAATTGTATAGCACTTGGCTGGCCTGACCTCAAACCAGCTGCAGTGTGGTGGGTTGTTAGGGTTTCTTTTGTGGGGTTCTTTTCAGTTTCTTTAAAGCTGAAACTTTGAAGCTCAAAACCCTCAGAAGGAACAGAAAAAGAAAGCTCATGCAAA
>NW_011314327.1:0-518 GCF_000146605.3 Meleagris gallopavo | reverse complement strand
CGTTCAACAACTGGAAAAAAGACATAGCTAATGGTGGTAACCGTGTTGGAAAACAGAGTTTTGTAGCTGAGAATTCACTCTATGTATCTGTTGTCATTTCTATGGAAATAAATAGGAGGCATTCCTTTCAGAGCAATCTACGTACATCATCAATGAGCCATCATCCTAGTAATGCAGTAATACTAATAATAGGAACAGAAAAAAACAGATTCTCAGAATACCTTTTGTGGGGATGGAACAACAAAACCAACGCTGCAGTCAGCTGCAGTTATTCCCCCGGAATGAACTGATAGCAGCAGAAAGGTCATGGCCACTTCCGACACTCAAACTGTACCAGCATTTCAGAGCACGCAGCCTTGGCATAAACCCTAAGGATAAACCAAATGGCATCTCTGTTCCAGCAATTTTTTCCTTCAATATACGTGAATAGACTGGAGGTACTAATCCCACCAGTTCAGTTCTACCATTGTGTCTTACGGTAAGAAGAAAAGCAGGATGTTTAAGACTCTGTCAGGCAC
>NW_011314324.1:0-428 GCF_000146605.3 Meleagris gallopavo | reverse complement strand
GAGACCAACACATCTCTCCGTGCAGTGTTACGGCGGCACTTGGGAGGCACCGCAGCTCTGCTGCCACCTGTTGGACACAATACAGTCATGAAGGCACTGCCCTGCATCCGGGCCTCTTGCACAAACCTGTGCTCCTTGCTCGGAGCACATGGCTGCACTCTGTGCACGATGTTGCTTACCACCAGAGAAGGCTCAGCTACCCAACACCATTTTTGCTTCCATCTTGTCTGAGAACTGCTCATGATGCACAGCCCTCATCTTTGCTTTGGTGAGGTGGGGACTGCCATTGCTTCCTCAGTCCCACAGACCCCTTCCCATCCCACACTGCCATGGGAGATCAGGTTCTGGACCACCTGAGGACCCAAACATCCAGGAGTCCTTGGGTCCTGACGAGATGAGTCCCAGAGTTCCGAGGGAATTCACCGCTG
>NW_011314323.1:0-304 GCF_000146605.3 Meleagris gallopavo | reverse complement strand
GGGGGAAATATAAAAAGTAGGGGAAAAAACCACAGTGAGCTTATGAACAAGATATACACTGCCCATTTTGTACTGCTTTTGTTCATATTTCATCAATTTGTTTGGGCATTTCCTAAAACTTATAAGTAGCTGGAAATTGCCATTCAGTGACCTGTCATTTCACTTTTCTTTGTGTTTATTGGTTCCTTTGCAATGCAAGCATTGCTCCTGTAGTACAGACAGTACGTTTCCTAGGCTTTATCTGAAAATATGAGAAATACCATACAGTTTGTTTTTTGTTTTTTTCCTAAAAGCCTACAAATTG
>NW_011314322.1:0-346 GCF_000146605.3 Meleagris gallopavo | reverse complement strand
AGACGACAGAACATAATTTAAAACACAACAAGGATGCACACAATGCCCTTAAAAACACCCACCGCATGGATGCAATTAGCACATTAATTACAGCCATCCAGCTTGAGATCCTCCAGAAAAGCAGAGCTCACAGCTCTGAAATCAAGCAGGAATCACTCACCCCATTCTAAGGGCTCACCCCACACCCCAAAGGAAGCAGTCTCCAGATTCACATGCTGCTCTTACACCTAGCAGCCCTTCAGCGCACTTGCGATCCCCCAAAAAGAGAAGATCACAGCCCTGAAAGAAAAAAAGAAACCACTTACCCCATTCCAAGGACCAATACTCCCCCACACTCTCAAGTGAA
>NW_011314320.1:0-495 GCF_000146605.3 Meleagris gallopavo | reverse complement strand
AGTTCCAGCCCCTCTGCTATGGGCTGGGACACCTCCCTCCTAGACCAAGCTTTCACAGCCCCATCCAACCTGGCCTCAAGTGCTTCTAAGAGGGGCATTACTTTTTAAAAGTCATTTAAAACAATCACTCTTCTATTTTTTTTTAATTGCACAGAGCGTGGTGAAGAAGTCCAATTCCTTATTTGCAAAGTACACTTATGCTTCTCTGGGAACTTAATGTACTCTGAAATTAACTGTCTTGAGCTGCAAAATTATTCTTGTTTTCTGGCCACGTCACCATTGCTGTTACAGTAAACATTTCTGCTGGCAAGGTTTGACTTGCTCAGTCTTATAGGAATTAAAGATGATTTGAAAGCCTAAGGAGTGTACTACTTCATGGTTGTTGATCATCTTTGAAAGGAAAAGAATTCTTTAAAAACGGACTTGATCTTTATTTTCCAGCACTAAGAAAATAAGTGTCTAGAGCTTTTAGTCATTCAGCTGATTTACATGTTA
>NW_011314319.1:0-359 GCF_000146605.3 Meleagris gallopavo | reverse complement strand
CCCATGGCAGTGTGGGATGGGAAGGGGTCTGTGGGACTGAGGAAGCAATGGCAGTCCCACCTCACAACCAAAGATGAGGGCTGTGCATCATGAGCAGTTCTCAGACAAGATGGAAGCCAAAATGGTGTTGGGTACCTGAGCCTTCTCTGGTGGTAAGCAACATGGTGCACAGAGTGCAGCCATGTGCTCCGAGCAAGGAGCACAGGTTTGTGCAAGAGGCCCGGATGCAGGGCAGTGCCTTCATGACTGTATTGTGTCCAACAGGTGGCAGCAGAGCTGCGGTGCTCCCAAGTGCCGTAACAAGTGCACGGAGATGTGTTGGTCTCTGTGGAAACAGCAAGGAACTGGAATCTGCGTTT
>NW_011314317.1:0-338 GCF_000146605.3 Meleagris gallopavo | reverse complement strand
TTTCTTTCAAAAGATAGGATCAAGCGTTGACTGAGTTGTAGAAATTTCTACTTCCCCTTTTTAACAAATAACGAAAGAAATTGCTGCTATTTATTTTTTAAAGAGTTTCACGTTACAAAGACTTTGCTAGAATGTCAAGTTTGTGGATCTGTACAGACCTTAAGTACGACTACAACCTTAAGGAGTAATCCAATCTGAGAAGAAAAGCTAACTTAGGTAACAATTCGTAGTATATAACGTTTTGTAATTTATGTAAGATAAACAGCTTTCTCAGACTTTTCTTATTCCAAGTCTTGGATATCTTTTCCGAACAAACACAATTGGTTTTATGGTAGTAA
>NW_011314316.1:0-397 GCF_000146605.3 Meleagris gallopavo | reverse complement strand
TTGGATTAGCAGACATTTGTGTCTATTATCTGCCCAAGTTATGATCACAGTGAACAAAGAAATACTGTAAAAAGTTTTCCAGAAACAAGCATATAGAATAGATGAGAATGTAAAGAGAACAAAAGTGAGATTTCACAAGTTTTCCTAGCCAAATTGTTTAATGAGAAGAAAAAAAAGTTGACAGCTTTATTTTTCAAAATCACACAAGAACTTATCAGCTTTATTTTTCAATTATCCTTGTGGTTGCTTGCCACTGTTTTCTGTTTCCATCCCCCTCAGATCTAAGAAATTACTGGGCCAAATTGCTTTAGTCAGAAGCAGGCTGCAGTATCCTTATAAATCTGCCATTAATTTCCTTCATTTTTCTCTTTATTGGTTCAACTTCTCTCCCCTGAAG
>NW_011314313.1:0-343 GCF_000146605.3 Meleagris gallopavo | reverse complement strand
AGAGAGAGCGTGACAAGAAGGTGGGAGCGACTTCCCTTTTCGTCGGGCCTGCGGAAGAAAACCTCCCTACGGAGGTAGTGCAGGAGGCTGAATTCGCACGTTCTCGGCATCGGAATTGCACTGCTTCGCTCTCATGCGTAGAAAGCGGCACTCGCGCTGAACCGCTCCGGAGAGTTTGCCGACGCTGGTCGAGAAATCGCGCTTCTCCCCGAGTGCCGCTTTCAGCCGTCAGCAGCGCTCTCGTGTTTCTCACTTGCCGAGAACGGGCGACTTGTGCCTGCTGCTTTTCTCCGACGCGCGAGCGGTCTCGTGTCCGCACGTCGGAGAGGAGCGGTTTGCACTT
>NW_011314312.1:0-468 GCF_000146605.3 Meleagris gallopavo | reverse complement strand
CTCCGTGCACCTGTGGAAGAAGACACATAGAGCATCTCCGTGTGCATACAGACGTGGAGGTGCAGACTTGCCTAGCCCCAGCTTAGGACTTGAGCAGTTTTTACCTTCCTTCCCGTCGGCTTCCTTGTCAGGGGAGAGCTCTCCGGCTTTTATTTCAGGGGCGGCTAATTTTAAACCTAGAAGAAGGAAGAAGACGCATGCTGAAAAAGGGTTCCATCCCCTTGCATCCAGAGACAAAGCCCCGCAGGGTGCCCTTACAGCCACCAAGTCCCTCATCTTCCCAGTTCTCCATGAGGAAAGACTTAGAAGACGTTTCCTCTAACACAGTGTATGCTTGGGAAGCTGCCTTTTGAAATGCTATTTTGCTGTCCCTCAGCCAACAAAGGGAACGAGGAGGCGAGGCTCTGTAGGACAGGGTGCCAGAATTCCTCTCCAGGTCCAACCCATGTTGGCAACAGAGCGCAGCCC
>NW_011314311.1:0-302 GCF_000146605.3 Meleagris gallopavo | reverse complement strand
CTCACTCCATCACCAAAGAACAAGGCATACTCCAAAGGAAGCATCCCCAGGTTCACATGCTGCCCCTACTCTTCCCAGCCCTTCAATGGGATCAGGAAGGGGTGGAGCCTGGCTCTGCCAAACTCCACAGCCAAACTGCCCCCAGCTGTGCTCGCAGGGCTGCACCCCGCCCCAGGTGCGGGTTCCACAAAAACAGGAGGGCAAGGGAATGCCCAGGCAAAGGCAAGGGCCAAGAGAACATGGAAGGAAAATGCCAAGGATGACGGCCCAGACAATAGGGCAGGGAACGCCAAAACTGAATG
>NW_011314309.1:0-416 GCF_000146605.3 Meleagris gallopavo | reverse complement strand
TAATACACAGATCCAATACACCGCGACGCTTATACAATTTCATCGCCACACGTTGGTAAATTTCAAGATGAGTGATGACGATCGGTGAAAGTTGACTTCCTTCTATGGGCCAGCACTCGATGATGTTACTGGAGGCATACGGTCGTGAGGTGCAGGTCCGTCCTATGTTCCATCAGTCCCATGCAGACCATCACCGGGTGTTACACATGATCTGACAGTAACACTGGAACGTTTTGATTGACATTTCATTCCTTCCGGTGATCGTGAAGGCTCAAAGACTCACGGGGAGAAATAGAGATGTTTCAGAGGTACCAAGAGGGGAAGGTCTGCCCTCCAGGGCAACATACAGGCCGTGTTTCTATCCTGGGTCAACACTTCCGCTTGTACAGGGGCACGTCCTGGCCGCCTGTACCACA
>NW_011314307.1:0-436 GCF_000146605.3 Meleagris gallopavo | reverse complement strand
CCACTTCGCTGTGTCTCTGTTCCAAGGCCACACCACTCTGTGTATTGTTTTTTTCCTCCTTCTATCCAACTTGCTTTCCTTCATCCCAGAGGATATTCTAGCATCTTCACCTTTGCTTTATTCCCCTGCTTCTCTTGCCTCTTATGTGTCCCTGTTCAGTGCTGCCACACATCTTTGCTTTTTGGGCTGGGACCAGCAGCCCTTTATGTGAATGACAGAAAGCTGCACGTGCTGGCTGGCTGAGTGGCAGCTACCTGCTAACCAGCAACTGTAGCTTTGAGTAAGAAGAGGTTGAATCCAGTCTGCTTTTCCATTAGTACTTTTCAATCTCTCTCCATCACCCAGATACTGTATTTTTTTTATTTTTATTTTTTTACTACCTGTAGAGTATTTGTTACTTCCAAGCCTCTGTCAGTGCTGAAAGGCCAAAGTGGGA
>NW_011314304.1:0-333 GCF_000146605.3 Meleagris gallopavo | reverse complement strand
ACTGTCACATCTGACTCCCATCCCTTCCCCCTTTGGTCCTAGCTTGAAGCCCTGGTAATCAATCCAGAGAGCTTGTTCCCCAGCACACTTCTGCCCTGCTTGCTCACTTGGAGTCCATCAGGAGCCCATATACCAAGTTTCTCCAAGGCCTGCCCGAGCTCAAAACACCCAAAGCCTTGATCAAGACGCCACCCCCTCAGCCAGTCATTTACCTGACATGTTCTCCTCCATCTTCCTGGGTGCCAGATCCCCGCTGGAAGGGCAGAGGAGAACTCTGCCTGCACCCCTGATCCCTTCAACACCTTTCCAAAAGGATGCAAAGTCCTTCTTAAC
>NW_011314302.1:0-443 GCF_000146605.3 Meleagris gallopavo | reverse complement strand
ATGTAATCACGTCTCGTGCTTTGTTAGGCCTCTGGCTTTGCTTTTGTCTTTGTTGAATTGCGATTGCATTCAGGGCTTACTGGATGGGGGAGTATCAAAATGCTAATAAATAATTCGCATTAAAAATTAAATACTTGAAACTCGCTGAGTGAAATGATCGTGTGGCCGTTCCTCAAAGAATCTTGATTTGTCAGCAGTAGATCCGCTTGCGGGACTGGCGATCGCAGCTGTGAATGACTCTGAATTAAGCCGTTTGAAGAAGCGGAGTAAAACAACTTGTTACGTTTTCCCTAATATCCAACCTGAAGCTCCCCCCGGCGCAACTGACGGCCGTTACCTCTTGTCCCATCGCTAGTTACCTGGGGGAAGCGGCCAACCCCCACCTCGCTCGCTACAACCACCTTTCGGGTAGTTGTAAAGCGGCGATAAGGTCTCTCTGCCCT
>NW_011314301.1:0-330 GCF_000146605.3 Meleagris gallopavo | reverse complement strand
CTTTAACCTTTTGTAAACGTTTTTTATTATTTCAATTATTATTTTTTTTTTGTACATGACTTTTTTTCCATTTACATTCAACTTTTTGGTCACTTATCTACTAATCTGTTGTAAAATGTGTCAGTGCTTCAAAACCATGTCTAAAGACAGAATCAGTTATGCCAAGGATGAAGACACAGCTAGAAAGCCTATTTCTTCTTCCATTAGTTTTGGGCTTGTTATGATACAGCCTTCCTGAGACAAGTGCTCACAAAAGAGTTCTGGGAGTGTCTGTTTCTCCATTTTCTCTCCGTTTTCTAGAACCCAGAACAGCTGTGTTCTCCAATCAGG
>NW_011314300.1:0-378 GCF_000146605.3 Meleagris gallopavo | reverse complement strand
CCACCACGGATCCCCCGAGTCCTCCGCCAGGGCTGCTCCCAAGGGCTTCTACGCCCAGTTGGTACAAGCATCTGGGTTTCCCCTTCATCAGGGACATCAACAGTGGGGTTGAGTGCACCCTAAGGACACCAAGCTGTGGGGTGCAGTGACACAGCAGAGGGACGGGATGCCATCCACAGAGATCTCAACAGGCTGAGCAGTGGGCACAAATCCAAGTGCAGGGTCAGTAGCTGGGATGAGGGAACACCCACCACCAAAACATGCTAGGGGATGAAAGGACTGAGCGTAGTCCTGCTCCATAAGGCCTGGGTGTACTGGTGGGTGGGAGCTGGACACAAGCCAGCAGTGGGCCCTTCCAGCCCAGAAAGCCAACCGTAT
>NW_011314298.1:0-392 GCF_000146605.3 Meleagris gallopavo | reverse complement strand
AACGTAAATAAATGGAACGGGAGCAGAAACTAAAGCAAATATATATATTTTTTTTTAAATTAAGCTACAGAAATTGATTTTGCTTGGGTTTGTCAGGCACTCAGAACTATGCCACACACTGTGCACAGGGGTGGATGTGGAAATGCATCGTATTGCGTAGCTACAAGTCTGGGGGTCTGTACTCTTAGTGAGGAATCAGAGTCACCACCCATTTGAAGCCCAGAATCATCACAGAATCAAAGAATCTGGAACTGGGAACCAATCACCGAATCTGACATAACAGAACTTACACTCACAGGAGCTGCTATCCTCGTAGCGTCCTCATGCAATCCTCAGACTAGAATCCCAGACTGCAGGAACCCCGTAACAACCCGGCAGTATTGAATCACCGC
>NW_011314297.1:0-415 GCF_000146605.3 Meleagris gallopavo | reverse complement strand
AATGTTTAAAATTTTAGTCATTTTATATATTCTGCAAAAATTGAAGAATAACTAAAGATGTTAGTCACCTCCCATTTTTATTAAAAGCTTTGTCTTCACCTTGACAATCTTTTACCCTGGAGAACACAATATTATGATGATGATACTAAATACAAGTATAGATGTATAAATAATTGCTATATTCAGATTCTAATTATATATATATTCTAACTATTTTCTCAGGTGATTCTTCTCTTGTATCACAAAGAGAACTTCTGATTGTGAGCAACTGAATGGTTGCTCTATATATATGGCATTTATACAATGTCTATCCAATGTATGTATCAGAATATCTATAAAACACCAGGAGTTCATTTGAAAATTTTAAGACAATAACAACTCCAAAAAGTTTCAAAAGCTTCTCAGATGCCTTTTT
>NW_011314293.1:0-382 GCF_000146605.3 Meleagris gallopavo | reverse complement strand
TTCTGATCTGTGCCTTTCTGTGGGGCTCCTAAGCTGGTTTACAGTAGCTGTGTCTGCTCTGCCCCTCCTTGTGCTGCCTTCCAGTGTTCTCTGAGGGGAGCGAAGGGGTTATCAGCCTTTTCTGAAGCGGTCGTGGAGGGACTGATGCTCGTTCCTTTCTTTTGCTCCCATCTGTTTCTGGAACGCTTCCGTCAGCCCCAAGGTAACGCTGGTCGGCTGGCTGAGCATTGCAACTCTGGAAATGCCCGGAGCGGGTGCCCTTTCTCACAGAATCAAGGGATTCTGTGTTCTCCAGGTTTCCTTTGCTGCTCTTGTTCAGCTCAGTGCCTTCCCGTGAAGTCTCTGTTCCCTCTTTCATGGTTCTCGTTGCGGAATCTCCACC
>NW_011314292.1:0-419 GCF_000146605.3 Meleagris gallopavo | reverse complement strand
ATTTGGACCTGGAAGCTGCTTCCTTCACGTTGAGCGTGTGGGGGAGTATTGGTCCTTGGAATGGGTAAGTGGTTCTTTTTTTCTTTCAGGGCTGTGATCTTCTCTTTTTGGGGGGATCCCAAGTGCGCTGAAGGGCTGCTAGGTGTAAGAGCAGCATCTGAATCTGGAGACTGCTTCCTTTGGGGTGTGGGGTGAGCCCTTAGAATGGGGTGAGTGATTCCTGCTTGATTTCAGAGCTGTGAGCTCTGCTTTTCTGGAGGATCTCAAGCTGGATGGCTGTAATTAATAGGGCTATGTGCTAATTGCATCCATGCGGTGGGTGTTTTTAAGGGCATTGTGTGCATCCTTGTTGTGTTTTAAATTCTGTTCTGCGTCTCTTCTGATTTCATTTTGCAGCCTGATGGAGTTGAAGGATTGCC
>NW_011314288.1:0-424 GCF_000146605.3 Meleagris gallopavo | reverse complement strand
CTACTTATGAAAGGACTAGTATTGAAGTAGACCCCCTAACTACAAGACCAAAAAAAAAACAAAAACAAAACATCTCTAGAGAATAAAACTCAGGCATATGGAAACAGAGTTAAAAGAGGTATCCTGAGACATTAAATCATGTCACTGTGTATTATAATAACCCTAATCTTCTCTTCTGCTTTATTGCCTCCTATTGTTACCTGCTCATTAAGTCATTCCTAAAAATAAACTGCAGCCTCTTGGAATTACTTTATGTGTGTTAATTCCAGGTGCCCTTACAGATTAACAAAACAAATGCACTAGAATAATACATTGTTTGCAGGAAGGTAAATGGTCTGTTTGCTAATAAAAGTCCTGAGGCACATCTAAGTTAATTTCAAATCAGTTTTATTTTTAATAAACTTCAAGAAGAAGAACAGATCAC
>NW_011314284.1:0-329 GCF_000146605.3 Meleagris gallopavo | reverse complement strand
CTTGGTGTCATCTCTTCCACTGAAAGTGGCTTGGGTGGCCCCTGCACAGCTGCCAACTGCCAGGTCCCTGTGTGCCTTTGTCAGTTACTCTTACAGACATGAAAACTCGTTTGAGCTTTGGCCAGGGTTTGAGGGAAGTCTCATCTTTTAGAGGAGCTGGTCTGCAGTTTGCATGCTCTTAATGTCAACTTGCATGGACCCTTTCCCTCTCTTTCTTCATAGTCTTTTAGAACAACCAGCTCAACATGGGTTGCATGTTCCCTTTTCATTGAGGCTTAATCTATTGCTTTTAAGGTCATTTGGGCTTTCTTCCTTCTCAGCACTGTGGT
>NW_011314283.1:0-399 GCF_000146605.3 Meleagris gallopavo | reverse complement strand
CAGAACATAATTTAAAACACAACAAGGATGCACACAATAGCCCTTAAAAAACACCAAATGGATGCAATTAGCACATAGCCCTATTAATTACAGCCATCCAGCTTGAGATCCTCCAGAAAAGCAGAGCTCACAGCTCTGAAATCAAGCAGGAATCACTCACCCCATTCTAAGGGCTCACACCACACCCCAAAGGAAGCAGTCTCCAGATTCAGATGCTGCTCTTACAGCTAGCAGCCCTTCAGTGCACTTGCGATCCCCCAAAAAGAGAAGATCACAGCCCTGAAAGAAAAAAGAAACCACTTACCCCATTCCAAGGACCAATACTCCCCCACACTCTCAAGTGAAGGAAGCAGCTTCCAGCTCCAAATACCTACCAGCCCTTAAGTACGCTCAGGGTTC
>NW_011314281.1:0-471 GCF_000146605.3 Meleagris gallopavo | reverse complement strand
AATGTTCTATCAGGATATGGGGCATCACCATAAGGGGAAAATAGCAAACATTTTAAATTACCTTATTTTAAAAAATTATTAAAAATTTCTTCAAATTTCCATGATTTCATTATGGCTTTTGTTTTTTGATGTGGCTGAACAACTAAACAAATCCAGCTTACACTTAAATTAATACAATCCATTTTTACTTCTTCTCTGAAAATATGTATGAACCATTTTTCATAACAAGATGCATAATTACTAACACATATGGAACATTATGAAATAGTAACAATGAGGCATAAAAACTACCACACCTTGACAATTTCTGCAAAACATAATTTACATTAAGACAATCTTCTTGGTCACAAAACCAAGCAGAAAAGAAACACAAAACAAAACCACAAAAATCATCACAAATTTTTGATAATAAATGATCATCATTAAATAATAAAAGTGTCTGGATAAAGATTCCATGATTACATTGCAAAC
>NW_011314278.1:0-352 GCF_000146605.3 Meleagris gallopavo | reverse complement strand
TTTTCATTCTTGCTTCAAAGATACAGTTGGTTATCTGCTGAATGAAGCTTTATGAAGTCTATGTGCTGCTGTGTAACTGTTTTTCTGTCCAATACTGCTGCACACATTTGTATATGTATATATTTTAAAGCTCACAGAGGACTCCTCTCACTATTGCTTTCATTAGCAATGATGGAATGCTTTTCACCATCCTCTTACACTGCTAACTTCTCATGCCATCAGAGCCCTCTGGCTTTCCAGGCTTGAGAAAAGGCATCTATTTTTATTTTTTTCTCTCCTTGATTTTACTGAATTGAACTCATCCTGGTTAAGTGCTTGACTCAGCACTTCAGGTTGCCGTGGGGCTGGTGCT
>NW_011314277.1:0-393 GCF_000146605.3 Meleagris gallopavo | reverse complement strand
CCTCCTCCTCCTCCTCCTCCTCCTCCTCCTCCTCCTCCTCCTCCTCCTCCTCCTCCTCCTCCTCCTCCTCCTCCTCCTCCTCCTCCTCCTCCTCCTCCTCCTCCTCCTCCTCCTCCTCCTCCTCCTCCTCCTCCTCCTCCTCCTCCTCCTCCTCCTCCTCCTCCTCCTCCTCCTCCTCCTCCTCCTCCTCCTCCTCCTCCTCCTCCTCCTCCTCCTCCTCCTCCTCCTCCTCCTCCTCCTCCTCCTCCTCCTCCTCCTCCTCCTCCTCCTCCTCCTCCTCCTCCTCCTCCTCCTCCTCCTCCTCCTCCTCCTCCTCCTCCTCCTCCTCCTCCTCCTCTCCTCTCCTCTCCGCCACCCCTCCTCTCCTCGACTCTCCTATCTTCTCCGCACCCC
>NW_011314274.1:0-301 GCF_000146605.3 Meleagris gallopavo | reverse complement strand
CTCCAGGCCAGAATCAGTGACAAAACTGCAGTTTCTTGTCCAGCATGGATTAAGTTAAGTACTCTGCGAGCGCTGGAGAAACACGGCCTTCAGCCTGCCTTAATTATACACTGGGCAAGAAGCCTGCAAAATACAGTAAGCTGAGATTATTGTTCAATATGTACAGTCTGTTTTCTCTCTCCTTGTGTAACTGAACGCACAAAGTAAACAAAATCAGGTGAGAAGGTACTATTGAGAGCTGCCGTGAACTTTGTCAGGTAAGTCGGTTTCTCTAGTCAGGCTATCAGGTACACTCTCCCTC
>NW_011314272.1:0-345 GCF_000146605.3 Meleagris gallopavo | reverse complement strand
TTGAATGGGTGAGTGATTCCTGCTTTCTTTCAGAGCTGTGAGCTCTGCTTTTCTGGAGGACCTCAAGCTGGATGGCTGTCATTAATAGGGCTATGTGCTAATTGCATCCATGCGGTGGGTGTTTTTTAAGGGCATTGTGTGCATCCTTGTTGTGTTTTAAATTCTGTTCTGCGTCTCTTCTGATTTCATTTTGCAGCCTGATGGAGTTGAAGGATTGCCTGGGCTCCTCCAGTCAGTGGTGTGAGATCTGTCCAGCAGGTAATGAACATCATGCACCCCATGTTGGTGCGCTGCTTGTATGCAGGTAGGTTTGCGATGTGATCCGACTCCCCCATGCTGACCATC
>NW_011314271.1:0-451 GCF_000146605.3 Meleagris gallopavo | reverse complement strand
AGCTGTAATGTAATTGTCCAATTAAGTTGCTGCTTGGTACACAGGATACGTATACACGCAAATCACTTCTTTGGCTCTCTGAGCTAGGTAGAAATAGAACATTAAACAAAAAGTAGCAGAGGTAGAGAATAATACTGTTAAAATTCTTATTTTATAGTCCTGCTCTGTGCGAGATCCAAACAGTGGATTTTTGTTCGATCTGCAGCCATTAGCTGCAGAGAAGGGCTATACAACCACTGGCATTGGGAAGACCTACTTGGTAAGGATTCTGACTGTACAATCTGTTGCTTGTGGGTTCTGCTGTTGTCTTTTTTTTTCTTTCTGGTCATACTTAGTGAGTTGGAACTTTTACTCCACCCTCTTATGAAATTTAAGTTGGCAGAAGAGCATTGTACTTAAGAGAAGAACAGAAGATAAATTGATTCATCACTCAAAATAGTATTTAAATAAT
>NW_011314269.1:0-518 GCF_000146605.3 Meleagris gallopavo | reverse complement strand
TTTACCCATCCAAGCCACGGGATGCCAGTTTCTCCAGGAGAATACAGCAGGAGACAGTGCCAAAGGCTTTGCTGAAGTGTAGGTAGACTACATCAACAGCTTTTGCCTCATCTACCACGCAGATCACTTGATCATAGAAAGAGATCAGGTTGATTGAGCAGGACCTGCCTTTCACAAACTCACACAGGCTAGGCCGGATGCCCCAGCTGTCCCAACAAATCAGCTTTATAAACAGGTAAATAGTGATAGACAAGGGGGAATGGGTTTTAAACTAAAGGACGGAAGACTTAGGTAGGGAAGTTTTTCACTGACAAGGCGGTGAGGTGCTGGAACAGGCTGCCCAGAGAAGCTGCGGAAGCCCTTTCTCTGGAGGTATTCAAGGCCAGGTTGTATGGGGCCCTGGGGAGCCAGATCTAGTACTTGATCTAGCAGTTGGCAACTCTGCCTGCATCAAGGGATCTAGAACTTGGTGATCCTTGAGGTCCCTTCCAACCCAAGACATTCCGTGATTCGGTGAT
>NW_011314265.1:0-396 GCF_000146605.3 Meleagris gallopavo | reverse complement strand
AGCAGCACTCAACTTATCGAACGCAATTAATTGTGAATTATCGGGAAGATAAATGGCCCCAGGGGGTGAACGGTGCCCGTAAAACTATCAAACCGATTAGACCCTGTTTCAATGCTTAATTGATCGATAAATCAAGCCCACAGTCGCAAGCAGTCGAGTGGGTCGAGATTAAAATGGCCGCAGCCAAGTCATTTGAATAAAGCTTTCGAACGCAATGATGCCCACGGAAGATGCCGAAAGATCACTCATATTTGCTCATTGCATTACTCCAGCGCACAGCACACACAAACACACGCGCAGTGTGATTTCTATTCAACTGTGCAAACAAAGCATAAATGGCGGAGATGATGAAAAATCGCGAAAACGGAACACAAAACAGAGCGCGAGCGACACATC
>NW_011314263.1:0-344 GCF_000146605.3 Meleagris gallopavo | reverse complement strand
ATTTCATTTAAGAGAGTATAACTTGAGATTTTTCTATTTAGATATATAAAAAAATCCATTCTTTTTTCCTTTTTTTTAAGTGAAATATCCTAGATTTAATTTTTCCCTCTAAAAAAGAGCTTTATGCAACTTCACCTCAAATAGTTCTCTTCCAAGTATGTTCGCAAATTCATTTGGATAGCTGCACTCATTGTTGTGTGGCAGATTTTGACACGTGTACATAATCCCTGGGCAACAGAGCTCACAGTTCTGTAGAGGGACAAGATCCCTTGCTGTGCATCCCTGGGAAGTACTTTTCCCCTTTGCTGAAAGGACGTTTGTGATTGTTCAGCATTTTGTAATAC
>NW_011314261.1:0-532 GCF_000146605.3 Meleagris gallopavo | reverse complement strand
GTTGACTGTGGTTCTGTCTAATCAATTCGTTCCTTTTATACTCTAGATCTGTAGCACCACAGATGAATTCAGCTAAGCGTACTAATTACATATCCTGTCCCCATTTCCTCGACTAAGATGAACGTAATTCGATTACTCTAATTAATGCTCCGACAAGCGGGTTGACGTTGGGAAAGATACATATCCCTTCGCTATCGACTATTGGACGAAAGGTTTGCATCACTCGCACAACATCACAGTTCCATCATGACCAACGCAACAGTATTGTAATTGTACAATGTTTAACCGCGATTTAAATAACCAACTTTCGACGAACCATCTCCAGTTAGATATAATGTTTACTTTTATTTCAATTTCAAAGTTTTTCGGAACCGTGTGACAAGAAACGTCAACTTCCAGCCGATGGCGTGCATATGCCAGTCCAAAACCACGGCAGACAAACTGGCAGCATAAATATTTGATTGTTCGTAACAAAACAGAAGCAGACAGGTTCCACGAACACCGTACAAATTGTAACAGTCAACAGTTAAAC
>NW_011314260.1:0-379 GCF_000146605.3 Meleagris gallopavo | reverse complement strand
CCAATTGAATGATTCTATTCTATAGTCTTGGCTTACATATATATTTACTAAAAAAGAATGTTAGCTTTGCTTCATGGCCTTGCTGAAAAGAAATAGCCTGTATTTCTTAAGCACTGTTTCCCTCGTTTGTCAAATAATAAAACAAAATAATGAAGATTAGACACACACACACACACACACACACAAAGGAAAAAAGAAGAGCTGTGCAGAAATTCCTTCTAGTCCTTTAATGTGACAGTATTATTTTTCATTTTCACTGTCTATTTACATTCCATTTTTTCCACAAGACCTTTCACTCATTCAGCACTGATGGAGCAAAGCTCACTGGACAGGTAGTTACTCGTTTTATATATGTCCCCTTCTCCTATATCTTATTGCA
>NW_011314258.1:0-393 GCF_000146605.3 Meleagris gallopavo | reverse complement strand
AGAGCGAGAGAGTCTCCTGGTCGAGAGAAACAAGACCTCCAATACTGAGAGAGATGCCCTCCGAATTGAGAGAGACTCCCTGCAATCCAAACTCAACAGTCTTCAATCTCAACAAGACACCCTCCAATCTGAGCTAGATACTCTCATCATCGAACGAGACAGGCTCCAAGCTGAACTGGAGGATGAGAGCACTGGAACTGACCGACCTGATCAACTACAGGAAGCACCACAATTGATGTCAGTTGCCCCTGTAAGAGGACGGAAAATGAAACGAATCTCGACTCAATTAGAAGAGAAGAAAGAAGAGGACAGAGGTCCAGAGGGGTGGCTCCAAGATCCACAAGAAGCACCCCTAAGTCCAGGGGAGGGGCCCTCAGTAAGACCACGGTCACC
>NW_011314257.1:0-314 GCF_000146605.3 Meleagris gallopavo | reverse complement strand
CCCGGGTAAATTGAACACCCCGTAGCAAAACAACAAACGATCAACTTGTACCCGAAACATTCCCGTCAGCTCCTTGTGGAAGCACGCGCTAGGGACTAGTATTTGGGAATTATTAGAAGTGTGCGCTAGGGAGTTGTACCACCGCCGGCAACGTTTATTGGAAGTGGGAATACGATGATTGAGGTTATGGTGGCTGTTGTGTTTGCTCCATCTCTCTCTCTCTCTCTCTCTCCCTCGCGATTGATATCCGGTGCTGATGCAAGAGCCCTCGATCTCAGGCCAGGCTCTTGGCCCTGATGTCAGTCGATAAGTAA
>NW_011314256.1:0-418 GCF_000146605.3 Meleagris gallopavo | reverse complement strand
TTGCGGGACAGAAATGGTATTTCTGGTTGAAAGTGCCACATATTGGTGAGGAAAGTGGTGTTTCTGAGGGAAAATGCCATCTCTTTTGGGGATACAAACGGTATTTCTGAAATCAAATGCCCCAAAGTCTGAGAGTAAGTATCATAATGAGGAGTGCCGTGTAGTCTATTTGGGAGGAGGTGGGAGGTATTTCTAAGAGTGGCGGTATTTCTGGGAGCAAATGTCCTATTGAGGGAAGAAAACGCCCGATGTGGAGAAGAAATCTAGTACTTCTTGCCAGAACTGTCATGCAATGTGGAGAAAATGTCCTATGGATGGGAGAAAAGTGGTATTTTGGGGAGAAATTGTCCTCTTCTTTGTTGCAAGTGTCCGATTTGGTATTGTCATGCAGTATTTTGGGAAGAAAAGGTCCAATTGT
>NW_011314255.1:0-373 GCF_000146605.3 Meleagris gallopavo | reverse complement strand
TATTGTGCCGGGCGTCTGGAATGGTAACGCTGCGGGTGTGCATCGCCTTACCTGCTGGGCAGACAATGACCAGTCAGCAAAGTGAGTTCCGGGGCATGCCGGGAAATGCAGATTCCACTTCCTTGCTGTTTCCACAGAGACCAACACATCTCTCCGTGCAGTTGTTACGGCACTTGGGAGCACCGCAGCTCTGCTGCCACCTGTTGGACACAATACAGTCATGAAGGCACTGCCCTGCATCCGGGCCTCTTGCACAAACCTGTGCTCCTTGCTCGGAGCACATGGCTGCACTCTGTGCACCATGTTGCTTACCACCAGAGAAGGCTCAGCTACCCAACACCATTTTGGCTTCCATCTTGTCTGAGAACTGCTC
>NW_011314254.1:0-466 GCF_000146605.3 Meleagris gallopavo | reverse complement strand
ACAAGCTGCTCTCTTCTTCTTGGGCCTTTGTTTGCAGTGAGGATTTCCCTCAAGAGCGCTGCTCAAGCTGCAGCAGTTGGTCACTTCCACCTGCTGGACGCTGTGCCTACAGGTCATTCTGCTTTGGGCAAAGCCTGCTGTGTTAACTCCAAACTCAGGTCACAGGCCACGCTAATCCAGCTGGTTTGTCTGGAAGGGCTCAGAAGCCACGCATGGGATCCTTTCTGCTGGTGCAGAAGAACCTCTACTCTCAGAGCAGCAGCCAAGAGCTGGAAGGCAGAAAAAGCTCCCAATCCCCATGGATGTGGCTGTCTGCAAAGACAACAGCTGCCTGCTCTTCAGCAGGGTGATGCTCACCCAGCAAAACCCTCACCCAGCAGATGCCTTTCCTTACGCTCAGAACTGTCCCACATTTGTGCAGCCCTTGGATTGCTTTTCCAATCCAAGTTCACATATATCCCAGCCA
>NW_011314253.1:0-363 GCF_000146605.3 Meleagris gallopavo | reverse complement strand
TCTAACTTCTCTCCTATGAGAATAGCACACATCCTGAATTCCTCCTTAAAATTTTCTGTGCTTCTCTACAATGTTACGTGGCCATCAATCTTAACAAAATTTCACAATTTGGATAGTTAAAAATCCAGCTGCTTTCAGAGGATTAGAAAAAGGAACAAGATTTTTCCTTCTGCTCTTGAATTTGGCAGATGTGTGTCATCTTTTAATCTCAAATATGAAAGTGTCACCATGGTTAATTCCTTCATCATGTCCTGATCAGAGACAGCATGTCATCTTCATTGGGCTGGAATCTAAATTCATTAAAAAAATTAATGAGTATTAAAAACTCTGTTTGAACTGAAAAAAACTCTGCAATTGAGCTCA
>NW_011314251.1:0-448 GCF_000146605.3 Meleagris gallopavo | reverse complement strand
TTTCAAATACTTGAAAACCCATTTAAGGATGTCAAGCAGGGGTAAATTAAAGCTGTAGGCATTAGGAAGCTAATAATTTGAAAAGTGTGCAGGGACAATGAACCCTGAAGTGATCAAGAAATGAAACGACTAGGAAAGTGTTTTGTGTAGTTTTAAGTAACAGGAAAAAAAAAATCTATCTTAAAATACAAAAAAATCCACATCCAGAATCTACTCTACAACCTAACTTAATATTAACATCAAAAGTACAGCAAAGTCTTGTAGGTACAACATTAGTTTATTTCATACATTCAGTTTTGGTACAGGCACAGTAGGGAAGCAGAGCTAGCCCCTACATGGCAGTGGAAATCTACATGCCTTTCTATCTGTTCTACATAAGAATCGTGACTGGCACAGGTTGCCCAAGGAGGTTGTGGATGCCCCATCCCCGGAGGCATTCAAGGCCAGG
>NW_011314249.1:0-402 GCF_000146605.3 Meleagris gallopavo | reverse complement strand
CAAGGGAAAATGGAGGTGAAATCTAAGGAAATAGTCTTGTACAGTGAGGGTGCTGAGGCAGTGGCACAGGTTGCCAGAGACATGGTGGATGTGCTGGCCCTTTCAAGGTGAGCCTGGCTCAGACTCTGAGCAACTTGATCTAGCTGTGGATGGTCAGCATGGGGCAGTCGGATCACATCGCAAACCTACCTGCATACAAGCAGCGCACCAACATGGGGTGCATGATGTTCATTACCTGCTGGACACATCTCACACCACTGATTGGAGGAGCCCAGGCAATCCTTCAACTCCATCAGGCTGCAAAATGAAATCAGAAGAGACGCAGAACATAATTTAAAACACAACGAGGATGCACACAATGCCCTTAAAAAACACCCACCGCATGGATGCAATTAGCACATA
>NW_011314248.1:0-412 GCF_000146605.3 Meleagris gallopavo | reverse complement strand
ATAACTGGGAAAGCCTTAACCCTAATCAGAACAGGGAAGCCTTAATACTAAGACAAGAGGTAGCCCTTAACCATTCCTCCATGTGCGAATGCTTTACTCTAATCCAATGTGGGAACCATTAGCTCTTAACACAAAAGGGAAGCCTTTCATCCTAACCCAGTATGGTAACTCTGCACCCTAAACTCTAACCAAAGAAGTGACC
Organism: Meleagris gallopavo; assembly: GCF_000146605.3. Taxonomy (NCBI): domain Eukaryota; kingdom Metazoa; phylum Chordata; class Aves; order Galliformes; family Phasianidae; genus Meleagris; species Meleagris gallopavo. The sequence goes on along the minus strand of NW_011314248.1, from coordinate 210 downwards.
TTTCAGCTAAAGGGTTTTCCTTCAACCTTAACACTAAAGCAAACTGGAAACAGCTCACCTTTGTATGTAATCGGAAATCGCGGCCCTAAAAGCTCGTGCAGAAGGGTAAGCCTTCACAATGATCAGTAATAGTGAATAGCAGCACTGAACCGTCATCCAGAGCGGGAGCAGGCTGAGCTTGTCTGCTTCCAGGGCTGCTCTCAGGCCAGG
>NW_011314247.1:0-485 GCF_000146605.3 Meleagris gallopavo | reverse complement strand
AATTAAATTCTTAATGAAAAAATAGCTGTAGGCAGTAAATTTTAGAGAAAACAGCTGTCTGCTTATACAATTTTCAAAGACTCAAATATAAGTAAAGTATAGGATTGCACAGCTTTTTCCCCAAACTGAAAAGTGCATTCTTTCACTACAAAGCTATGAATTGGATTCCGAAATGGGACACCTACCGCCCGGCTAACTGTTTGTTCCATTTTGTTTGGCGAGCATATTGTTCCCTTATACAGCTTGTATGTGTTTGGCTCGTGTGTTTTTGCACGAGAAAAAACTTTTCGATTCCGAGCTACCTGAGAATGGAATAAAATACGATCACACTTCCATGAATGCCGAGGCGCCTCGGCAGCCTTGCTTGGCCGCACAGTACGCCAAACTTTCGCATCCAATAAAGTACGATTATTTTAATCAGACTCCAATCAGGTTTTTTCTTTCTTTCTTCTATTTCACCACGGAAGCTTATGCTGCAAGCGAGA
>NW_011314246.1:0-323 GCF_000146605.3 Meleagris gallopavo | reverse complement strand
CAGATTTCTTCCCTTAAATATGACACCTTTTTCCAAGAAATAGTAGATTTTTCCCCAAAAAATATGATATTTTCTCCAAGAAATGCCAGTTTTATCGCAAATATACGACATTTTATACCGCAAATAGCCGCTTTCTCCCAAAAATATGCAGTTTTCTGCCAGGAACTGCAGTTTCCTCCCACAATACCATTTTCAACCAGAATAGGACGTTTTCTCCCAGAAATACCATATTTTGCTCCCAAAACATGACGTTTTCTCCGAGAAATAGTAGCTTTCTCCCAAAATATGTTGTTTTGCTCCAGAAATACCAGTTATATTCTCGA
>NW_011314244.1:0-502 GCF_000146605.3 Meleagris gallopavo | reverse complement strand
TGCGTATGTATATAGTGAAATCTGAATGAAGGCTACTTTAATTAACAACTAATATAACATGAGTTTTATTAGTCTACACAAATATTGAGATAATTCAGTTTGAACCGTTTCTTCTGTACCTATTTTAAGACAAAGATTCTGTTAATACATGTAGCTCATTTTTAAACAGCTGCTCTGTATTTGGTGTGTAGTGTATCTTCTTAGTAGCTCAGAATTCTGTGAAGATCAATTTACGACTGATGCCAACTCATAGTTATGTTGGCCTTATTTTTTGACTTTCAGCCTAACTTTTTTTTAATTTTAAAAGACATCCACTGAACTTTTGGATTGTTTTATTGTTATTTTGAGATCCTGAAACACATTGATTTGAGTTTAAAGGTACTGTTTATAAGAAGAATCGAGTGATTCTTCATTTACCTAAAAATATGTACATTTTTGTTTTGTAGGTATTGCTATGCTTCTCAAATGGAAACCACTATGATATTGTTTATCCCATAGAGTA
>NW_011314242.1:0-468 GCF_000146605.3 Meleagris gallopavo | reverse complement strand
CGCAGGATTAGAACATTAACGACAGAATAACATTTTAAAGCTATTTTGGCACGTTGATTGTAAATTGTGTCCCAGTTATAAACTGAAGTTGATGGGAGTTGCAGAAGATTCCTACGTATGTGTAGAAACAGTCATATTTTGATAAAGGTAGTATGAGCAAAGTATTATTGCACAGGGTCAACAAAAATATGTTGCCATTTGAAGTAACAGTACTCGTTTTAATACAATATTACCTCTTTGTTTTATAAAATGTACCAACTTCTAAGCTGACATGTTCATTTGTTTTAATCAAAAATGTCTCCTGCCAGTATTACATGTTCTTTCTGATAACTTTGAGGGAGGATAGCCAAAGAGTGGACGGAGGAAGAATATTTAAGCTGGTGGTTATTCAGTGTACAGCATAAGCTTTTCTCTTAAGATTACAGTTGACCACCAAATAAATTAAGCAATGTAAATGATAGAGTGGTT
>NW_011314240.1:0-407 GCF_000146605.3 Meleagris gallopavo | reverse complement strand
CACACTTGCAGCAAGTGTTTTGTTTTGGTGAAAACAGGATGCCTGCCAATTTCACTGGATGATCTTTAGTTGTAATGCTGTGAGGAACAGGAATTAATTGTTCTTAGTTTCCCTTCTAGTGATTTGCTGTTTCCTTGTCGTACTGTCATATGTCCCCCCTTAGCCATCTGTCTGTCCATCCTGACAGGAGTGCTCCTGGTCTTGGACCCTTCTGTAAAGACAGCTTCTGCAGATGTGCCTGACTTGTCCAGGAGGGTGCAAATGAAAGCATCCTGCTCTAAATTAGTGTATTTGTTACCAAACCATATCCAGGGAAGGCGCAAATTACAGAGATGTTAACTGTTTGTGTTGTTCTCAGGTGCTTTGAGCTTTTTTGTGAACTGCTTATTGTGTTTGTGTTATTCTTT
>NW_011314238.1:0-394 GCF_000146605.3 Meleagris gallopavo | reverse complement strand
CAGCCTGCTGCCTGCCTGCATCCACCCACTGTCCTCTCTGCCGCCCCATGGAAACTGGAGGGCGGGGAACGTCTGGATCCTTAAGAAGCTGAGATGCTCATCTAGACAGCATTAATCACAATGTTTAACATCTGATTATAGGTTCTCTGGATTTCCACTGTATATTTAGAGCTGAAAACCTTGCTAATTGCATCCATGTTTCCATAGCTCAGATATGAACTCACGTTCTAGTGATGGCGGAACCACTCTGCGCATTCCAGGCCGTCTCGTGATGTTACCCATCTATCACCCATTTACAGGCACCTAGAGAGAGCTGAGAGGAGGAGCTGGTTGTTCCCGACCAACCTCACCCACTGCTTACAACAGCGTATCCCAAGAATGGCCTCAAGCAGTC
>NW_011314237.1:0-401 GCF_000146605.3 Meleagris gallopavo | reverse complement strand
GCAATGTTAACAGCCAGCTGCCAGGGGCAGGCGTGACTGTTAATCTGTGGAAGAAGCCATGGTGAAATGATTGGAGATCTGCTCCTGCTGGTTGCCAGATAAATTCCTCTTATGACAATGTCACTAGGTTAATTAATTCAATTAATGACTCCCAGTGCAATGTTTCTCTTTGTCTTTTCATTTGCCACAGGCTGCTGAACAGGTACTTGTATGGATGTATTCTGAAGTTATGTCACAGATAAGGAATAATGTACCATTTTCATTTCTATTTCTGGAGTGTCTCAATTTTAATGAAGTTTGGTAATTCCACTAGAAATTAGTTTCTTCTCTTCTTTTCTTAAGTGTGAGCAATGAAATTCCATGGCTTATTACGCTCAGAAACATGTTTAGTTAACTTCAGT
>NW_011314236.1:0-328 GCF_000146605.3 Meleagris gallopavo | reverse complement strand
ACTTCAGAAGATCCTAGGCCCACTAACATATCACAGTGACGCACCGAAAGGAATACTGGTCGCTCCACCGCAGAAGAGTCCCGCTCAGGAGGGAAAATACCCTATCCCTGAAGATGCTTGGTACACAGATGGATCCAGCAAGGGCAATCCGAGCAAGTGGAGAGCAATAGCATACCATCCTTCTACTGAGACCATCTGGTTTGATGAGGGGGATGGTCAGAGCAGCCAACGGGCAGAACTGCGAGCCGTGTGGATGGTTATAAGTAAGGAAGCCGGTGATGGTATCCTGAACATCTGTACGGATAGTTGGGCTGTGTACCGGAGGGCT
>NW_011314234.1:0-467 GCF_000146605.3 Meleagris gallopavo | reverse complement strand
AATGTGCACGTAAGAGTTGTGGAGTGAATCCTGTAGATGCTAGCAGTGCTGGAGGCATCCAGGCATTTGGAGGGCTGTTGGCGTTTGACAGAACCCACATACAAAGACGTGCACAGAGGCCTCAGAGATCCACTGCCAGTTTCTTAAACCTCATGGCCGTTGCCTTTTGATTGTATTTGGTACTGCTAATTTCTATTTTACTCCTCTTCCTACCCATTTACTTTCTTGACAATATCACATTTTACCTATCATTAATGATCTCTATAATGATCCAATGCCAACTTCTATAGGCAACATAAAACATATGACATAGATTTTGCTGATGCTGTTTGAAATTCGTTTTTTGACAAGTTTTCCTGTAGCAATCATATATAGGTTTATTTTATTTTTATATGAACCTTCTTGTCATTCAGGTTAGTAACCAGAGTATGCTTACAGACACCAACTCAAGCCTTTGTAATGGCTTT
>NW_011314233.1:0-484 GCF_000146605.3 Meleagris gallopavo | reverse complement strand
GTTTTTGACCGTGTCCGATTACAGCGACACGCGGCCACCGCAACTGCGCAATTAAATCCTATGCTGCTTATGCATTAAACGCATAGATGATGTGTTCCCACATCATGTATCTAAATGCTGCCACCATCAGCACATTCTTGCTGTGGACTCTTGGGTATCGTGCGACATGAGTTTCAAACTTCGATATCTTATCACACACTAATGCTCGCCATCTTTACGTCACACGTGTTAGACGATACGGTGCTGCTGATGAGCTTCGATTGGGTGAGGGAACAACAGCAAATAAATTTTAAACGGCATTTAAATCGCCCCCTGTTGCTGCTGCTGCTTATCAAACGGCCAACCAGGATGCGGTGTCTTAATGTGATGATTTAATTGTTTCGCTGGCTGGGTTGCCCGCTGGCCTGTGGACACCTAAGGAGAGTTTAATCTTCTTTATCAGCGCAAACGGGTGCTTGTGTGTGTCTCTTCTGTAAGCAGTGAT
>NW_011314232.1:0-301 GCF_000146605.3 Meleagris gallopavo | reverse complement strand
GTTTAAAGATATGAAATACCTCCTTCACATTCCTCTAGTAGTGCCAATAAAAAAATAAATCATTCTCAATATTAACAATCCAGACCAAGAATAAAAAGGATACACCCACTGCTTTATTAGAGGTTGGATGTCCTTGCCAGAGACATTTGAGATAGATTTCAAAACCCAGATGTGGAAACCAACATCTGACTCCACATGTGTGACTGGAACTTCTGAGATGAAGCAGTGCTAGCCAGACTCAACAGCTTGTTGAAAACCTAAAATGATAAAAGTTATTGTTTAATTAAGCACTTTAATGCAC
>NW_011314230.1:0-457 GCF_000146605.3 Meleagris gallopavo | reverse complement strand
TTCCCTCCAATGGAACATGTTCAATTTCCACTTGGGCAAAAGCAAATGTGTTCCTGGAGGCAGTGGTATTGTGTCTGGTCGAACAGAAGGCCCAATAACAACAGGAGGAGCAGCTGTGCTCAGACCTTGTCCATAGAAAAGAAAAAGAATGGCAACAAAATTAGCTTGTGAAGTGTAACAAGGCTCCTTGTTACATACAGACAATAAGACAATTACAGACAGGCTTCTGTAGGGAAAGGCCTGATAAGTAGATCCTAACAACTCTAATCAGATGCAGAAAGCTTCAGTATTTTTTTAATTTTTTTTTGTCCTTCTGCCGACAGAGAAGAAGCAATTGACATAATAGATCTTTTCATGTTCAGCTCTGTAATTGCTCCTTCCTTTAAATGTTCAAAAAAGCCTATCTTATTTTGCAGTTGAAGTGATGAAGAGGTTGGAAGGAATATCCTTCATTTCC
>NW_011314229.1:0-444 GCF_000146605.3 Meleagris gallopavo | reverse complement strand
CTGACAAAGGAAACAGTAATTATCATATTAAGCAATCGCTTACGCACACACACACCAACTGGCCATAACAGCAGCAGCGAGAACTGTCATTCGGAACATTTATTTACATTCGCGTAATAACATTTCCCGTTCCGATTTGCCTACCAATGTTTGCCGATACGATTACGCGATTATATGCGAGTGGCGGCAACGACCACCAGAATGGTGCCACAGCCAATCGTACATCCGATGTTTTTGTGTGCCTAGTTTTTGTATTTTAATGGAATGGAATCTATTTCTGCTTGTCTTTCTTTCCTTTTTCGGTCCTGAAATATCTAGTGTCCTGTGTATATTTATGATCGTCTCCTGTCACTGCAGTTGTTCCAGTAAAGAAGGACGGAAGGATCGGTGGTTGCGCTGATGTTACATCGTCGCCGATGCAACCTTAGCCAATTCTACTACCGC
>NW_011314228.1:0-430 GCF_000146605.3 Meleagris gallopavo | reverse complement strand
CCGAACCGATGCATTTCTCTCCTTCACGTTTAATCTTGCTGCATAAGTGTTTGAAACGCTTAACGAACCTTATCGCCAAATCCGCCATTTCCTGTAAAACTGCCGTGCCGTAGAAACGGGCCCAGCACACGGAGGCCCCACGGCACTGTACCAGCTTCACATTAGATAATCACACACGCCTTTAGATTTTCTCCCTTTTTCCCCGGGCTCATTGTTTTGCGCCCCTCCGGAGTTCGGCTCGGTGCAACCATGGCTTTCCCTTTTGGCGTTCCCTTTGGCCGTTGTGGGCTCTTTAGTTATCAACCGTTTTCTCATTTTACTCGCTTCATCAAACATAGGATGTCCCAAAACGCAGCCAAACTTTAGCGCACGTAAAAGGAGGGTGCCGTCCGGGATGTCCCGCAGCGAGCGCAGCCGAAAGGAGCGCCAG
>NW_011314227.1:0-361 GCF_000146605.3 Meleagris gallopavo | reverse complement strand
GTGAGCTCTGCTTTTCTTGGAGGATCTCAAGCTGCATGGCTGTAATTCATAGGGCTATGTGCTAATTGCATCCATGCGGTGTTTTTTAAGGGTCATTGTGTGCATCCTCGTTGTGTTTTAAATTATGTTCTGCGTCTCTTCTGATTTCATTTTGCAGCCTGATGGAGTTGAAGGATTGCCTGGGCTCCTCCAGTCAGTGGTGTGAGATGTGTCCAGCAGGTAATGAACATCATGCACCCCATGTTGGTGCGCTGCTTGTATGCAGGTAGGTTTGCGATGTGATCCGACTCCCCCATGCTGACCATCCACAGCTAGATCAAGTTGCTCAGAGTCTGAGCCAGGCTCACCTTGAAAGGGCCAG
>NW_011314226.1:0-403 GCF_000146605.3 Meleagris gallopavo | reverse complement strand
TTCGATCATATCAATAAAGATGGGGGCCACATTATAATGGCTTGTAAATCACCATCATCTTCATACCATATCATCGCTGTTACCACGAATGAATGCATCTTGACTGACAATAGCTTTAAATGAATGGGAGTTCAGCTCTTTGCCTCGGGGTAGAGTGGGGAATGGGCATAAAGGGAAATGGAACTTGGTCAACACGTGAAATTTTTGCATAATATGCTGCTGTTGCTATTAAATAGTCATATAATAATTTGAAATTAAATCCTCAAAATGGTGTGAGCAATGATTGCACTCAGTAGTCCTACTTTTTGTCCGATATTGTTAAGAAGCACAAGTTTACTTACAGTTGTTTAGAGGCTCCAGGGATAGCTGTCAAGTTTTATTTTCTCTGCGTGGAGTTGAGTTT
>NW_011314224.1:0-344 GCF_000146605.3 Meleagris gallopavo | reverse complement strand
GCATGCACCAATACAGGCTGGGGGAGTGAGCTGCTGGAGAGGAGCTTTGCAGAGAGGGACCTGGGCGGTCCTGGTGGACAGGTTGGCCATGAGCCAGCAGTGTGCCCTCCGTGGCCAAAAAGGCCAATGGCATTCTGGGGTGCATTAAGAAGAGCGTGTCCAGCAGGTCGAGGGAGGTGATCCTCCCCCTCTACTCTGCCCTGCTAAGGCCTCATCTGGAGTACTGTGTCCAGTTCTGGGCTCCCCAGTACAAAAAGACAGGGATCTCTTGGAAAGAGTCCAGCGGAGGGCCACAAAGATGGTGAAGGGCCTGGAGCATCTCCCCTGTGAAGAAAGGCTAAGTG
>NW_011314223.1:0-340 GCF_000146605.3 Meleagris gallopavo | reverse complement strand
CCAGAAAAGCAGAGCTCACAGCTCTGAAATCAAGCAGGAATCACTCACCCCATTCTAAGGGCTCACCCCACACCCCAAAGGAAGCAGTCTCCAGATTCACATGCTGCTCTTACACCTAGCAGCCCTTCAGTGCACTTGCCATCCCCCAAAAAGAACAAGATCACAGCCCTGAAAGAAAAAAGAAACCACTTACCCCATTCCAAGGACCAATACTCCCCCACACTCTCAAGTGAAGGAAGCAGCTTCCAGGTCCAAATACCTACCAGCCCTTAAGTACGCTCAGGCTTCCCTGCTAAAAAAGAGAGAGAGCAGCTCCACAATGGAGAAGAGAAAAAAAAAA